>NW_027397127.1:4895274-4990942 GCF_003265705.2 Callorhinus ursinus
GAAGAAAGAAAGAAAGAAAGAAAGAAAGAAAGAAAGAAAGAGAAAGAAAGAAAGAAAGAGAAAAAGAAAAAGAAAGAAAAAGAAAACCAAGCATCTGGTACATGTGCAATTGATTTTGAGATGTGGGCAAGCTGGCGGTTTGTAGTTGCTCTTTTCCTGAATCGCAACGCTGTCGGAAATCAATATGCTGAAAGCAGTTTTGGAAAGCTTGCTTGGGAACCCCTGGAGGATTCTGAGAGCTGTAACTGCATCCATTCTAGCTCTAGGCAAGTCCTCTACCCTAACTTGGTTCTCCGTTTGTAAGATAAGCAGTGAGGGCACTATCTCCTCCCTGTTACAGTGAAGATAAAGCGATTGGGCCGCTCGTGGGAAGCCCAAGAGCTTTTTCATTCATTGTTCCAGCGGCACAGTCAGGTGGAGGAAAAGAGATAGACTTCATTTGACTTGAGATTACGAAGGAGTATTGATAATAACACCCCCCTCTTGGAGTGGGTTAAAGAGTATCCAGGGCCAGGTGAATTTGCATCTCTTCTGAGAATTCATGAGGGGAAGCACGGCAGTAGCAACCAGCTTCCAAATTTACACTTGGTGTCTCAATCCGCACCTGAGAATTAAAACATTATTAACGATAATGAAAAAATAGTAACAACTGTCATTTATTGAGTAGTTAGGTGCTAAATGATCTCAACCCGGGGCAGGGGGCAAGGCTTAAGGAGAGAGAGAGAAAGAGAGAGAGAGAGAGAGAGAGAGAGAGAGAGAGAGAGAGAGAGAGAATAAGTAATTAGCTTAAGGTCCCAGTGGTAATAAATGGAAGGGCGAGTTTCCAAGCCAGATCTATCCAAACACAAAGCCTGACCCCAACGCCACCCTGCCTCCTGCCCAGACGATCTTATATGACCTGTGGCTTATTCTTGCAAAAGGACTGACTAGGTGTGGAGGACTAATCTGTGAACAGGAGCACAGTCTCTACTGTTTGGACCTAGGGAGTTGAGAGACAAATGAGCCACACAGGGTTTGCGCCCAGGACCTCAGCCTCATGATCGCAGTATTTTAATTATCTGAGCACTTAGTGATACTTCCTAACCTTTCAAAATGGGTATGCTTTTTTATTTGCTGCTTCAAATCAGGAAGTGATTTGCTCTTTCAAGGACTCATTTGGCATAGCTGACATCTGCTTTCAAAACCCTTGGGGACTGAATATCTTCAGAGCAGTTCCCTCTTGGATGGGGTTCTCCGGATATTGATGGATTTGTTTCTAAGGAAACAGAGACAGAAAGAACAGAGGAATAAGACACAGGAGTCCCCATTTTGCCTGTGGATTGGCCTCTGGCATGCTAATCACATATATACACCAAGAGTTCAAAAAATGAGCATTTTATCCTCAGATTCTTGGTTTATCTCCATTCACCCCGGCCTCTTGCCAAGAGCCTCCCCCACTTGGCGAGACTCGTTGTGGCAAAGCCTTAACTTCAGGGCCACTTCCTGCTGTTTTCTTCCATTTATTCTCTTCATCAGCCTTCCATCCATTCTTTCTGACCCGTAGAGATCATGATATACTATTAGTCCTCCGCACAATTACAGATTCCGTTCCTTTCCATATCTGATGGTCCCTTTACTCTGGCTTATGATGGTTTGCAGGAACTCCATGTAAAGAAAGGTACAATTTATCATCACGGCAGGTGACCTATAAGATGCCGTGATGGCATAAGACTCAGAATCTTTCTGTATTTCTGCTTCAGAATGGGCCATCTCTGATGTGACATTTCCTACGTTTTCAGAGGTTGTGTGGCAGAATATTTATGAACTTTGTCATGAAGATGAAGAGTGACAGGATCCACTAAAGTAAAACGCGACTGGACTTTAAAAAGTAAATATAGTACAGCATTGTGCCTGTAATTAACGATGCTGTATTATATACTTAAACATTTGCTAAATGGATAGGTCTTATGTGAAGTGTTTATATCACACATAAAATAAATCGTAAAGAGGGTAAGGGAAACTGCACACGGACCTACAATTATCTTCAAATAAAGAGTTTATTTTTTAAAAAGCAAAAAGAAAATTCTTACATACAGGATTTGGTCCGGAGTTTCCAAAGGAAAGGGATGAGTGGATAATTGGGTCCAAAAATTCTGTTTCCCTCGCAGGTCAAAGGAACTCCAATTCTAAGTGCAGAAGCCATGCCCCTATTAATATTCAATTATTTTAATTTTAATTTTAATTTATTTATCTTTTGGAGAGGGAGAGAGAGACAGCATGAGCAGGGTGGGGAGGGGCAGAAGGAGGGGGAGAGGGGGAATCTTAAGCAGGCTCTACACGCAGCACAGAGCCCACCCTGATGCAGGGCTCGATCTCATGACCCTGAGATCATGACTTGAGCTGAAATCAAGAGTCGGCCACTTAACCAACTGAGCCACCCAGGAGCGCCTCGATTCTTGTGAGGTAAAAGAAGGAAAGAAGTAAAAAAACAAAAAACAGACACAAAAAATATAAAGAATGAGATCTATCTCATGGTGTTGTTTATTCTCTTTTTTTTTGCCCTTAACAGGATTTTTCTCCCCCTCAGTTGGGTCTACTGCAATAACCGAAGCTTATTTTAACCCAGTCACGTCATCTGTTTGAGATGGTCATGTCAACCATAAATGGAAGAGATCTTTCCAAAATGTTGCTTCTGGGGGGGAAAAAAGGATTTATCTGCCCTCTAGGGCCATTTGCATTTTCTGGGCCCCTCCTAGCCCTGTCTGCTTTTTTCCCCCTTTCTCATCACATCATCTGAAGATTGGATTTCGTTCTGTTTTCTATAGGAGACAGACCAGGCTTGCCTGGAAAGAAAACATCTCTGGAGAGATTAGACTCTGACTAATTCTCATTTCCAGCATCTAAAGGCAGAGGATTAGATTAAGAAATAAATAACATAATACTGTGCTCCAATTGCATTATTCGAGCTCTCTAATATATGGCATTTTTAATGGATGCCAGCCAAGGTGGTTCTTAGGAGCAGATGGTGAGTACTATATTGGTCAAAAGGCCCTGCACACCTAGGAAGAGGAAAAGAAGAATAGCTTAGATTTAGAGCAGAAAAATGACATCTGGTTTTCCTTCTTGCTCTGATGTAAATGTTCGAAGTCGTAAGTTTCACATGGAAGGGTGTGTGTTTATGCAAGCTGGAGGGGGTAGGGCAAAAATGGCTATCTTGTTATAGCCAGCACCCAGGGCTGAAGGGGCCAAATAACTAGCATGAGGCAGGATCAGCCTGGGTTTTCACCTCCTGTTCTTCTGCCATCTCTCCAAATGTCTGTCACGGCTTTTATCTTTTCTCTTCCTTACCCCGTCTCTTTCCATGTCTCCTTTTCCCTTGGCCCAGAAAAGTATACTTTCTTTTTTTCCTTTTTTTTAACTTAAATTTAATTAGCCAACATATAGTACATCATTAGTTTCAGAGGTAGAGTTCAAGTTATTCATCAGTTGCATGTAACACCGAGTGCTCATCACATCACGTGCCCTCCTTAATGGCCAGCACCCAATCACCCCATCCCCCCACCCACCTCCCTTTCCACAACCCTCAGTTTGTTTGCCGGAGTCAAGAGTCTCTCATGGTTTGTCTCCCTCTCTGATTTCTTCCCATTCAGTTTCCCTCCCTTCCCCTGTGGTCCTCTGTGCTATTTTTTTATATTCCACATATGAGTGAAACCATATGACAATTGTCTTCCTCTGCTTGACTTATTTCACTTGGCATAATCCCCTCCAGTTCCATCCATGTCGATGTAAATGTTAAGTAGTCATCCTTTCTGATGGCTGCGTAATATTCCATTGCATATATGGACCACATCTTCTTTATCCATTCATTTGTTGAAGGACATCTTGGCTCCTTCCACAGTTTGGCTATTGTGGACATTGCTGCTATGAACACTGGGGTGCAGGCACCCCTTCTTTTCACTACATCTGTATATATTTACTTTCAAATACAGCCTGAAATGTTCAAATAGTGCCACCTGACTGGGAAACCTGGCCGGTATTTTTTTGTCACTCTCTTGTCATTGGCCCCTCCTACTCTAGGTGGGCTCACATCTCTGGGATGGGCCATCCCAGCCACCCCAAATGGCCCACAGAGTAAGCACATCTGTATCTGGCTGCCTTGTGGCTAGCAGAGGGAAGGTAGGAAAAATGACTTGCCCTTTCCTAAGGGGATTTTCTTGGTGATTCTCAAACCCTACAGAGAAGCACAATTGCAACAGGGTGATTCTGACATTTCCCTGCTTTCCACCCTCCTTCTTACTCCCATCTGCCAAGATTCTTGCCTATTCCTCTGGGCAGGTGAAAAAAGCACCTGCAGAAATGACTATGGCTTCTTGGATTGCTATAATAACCAGAAAGAGCAACATTAGAGCTCTGTCGAGGATAAGAGGAGAAACAGAAGGGAGACAACTGGCACTCTCTGCCCATTAAGCCAGTATTACAAATAAGACCGAACAGTCACTAGCCTTTCTTATAGAGTCCATTTTTCCCCCCAGAGTGACAAATGAAATCAGAAGGGGGAAGGAAGGGCTTTTAGGGAATCAGAAGATAAGCTGAAATAATGTTTCCTCGATTTAATTCTTCCTCCCAATGAAAGCCAAGTGGTAATGGTGGCCTGGATCCAAAGTACAGGTGCCTGGGTATACCATGAAAAGAGTAGAACCAACTTCTGGGCGATGCTTGATGGGTATTCTCTGGATAGCCCTGTAGCATGGTGGTGGAGAGCAAGAGGCTTTGAAGGAAGGGATATCCTGGCTCCTTCGCTAACTCCATTTGTGCCCTTAATCTCACCTCCTCCCACCTGCTTAAGAACATGGCTCCAGAAATTCTCACCTCCCTCTTGCATCAATAATTTCTTCCTATTTACATGTTGTAGTATCTACCATTTCAAAAATAAAGTCCTCCATTGACCCCATGTCCCCGCCCCCCCCAGCTTCTGTCCCATTTCTCATCTCCCTGTTACAGCAAAATTTCTCGGAAGAGCTGTCTATATTCACTGTTTCTAGTTTTCAACCTCCATGTTGTCAGATCAAATGGTCCATTCTCAATCTTCATCCGGCTTGACATTTCATCAGCATCCCAAACAGAAACACTCCTCCTTGAAACACTTTCTCCCCATGGCTTCCAGAACAGTCACCAGCTGCCCCCCTGGCTGCTCCTACTCCATGCCCTTTCTTGGTTTCTCCTCTCATTTCCAACCCCTACCATTGCATTGCCCCAGAATTCAGACCTTGGACTATTTATTTTCTCGATACTCTCCACTAGATGGTCACATCCAGTTCTGTGGCTTTAACTACCCTGGATACACAGATTTCCAAATTTGTATCTGAGGTTCTAACTTCTCTCAACTCCACATGCATCTCTTCAACTCTATACTCAACATTCCCTCTTGGAGATCTAATAGTCAAGTTTAATGTGATACGTTGAAATTTCCTGATTCCCCTTCCACAAACTTGGTTCTCCTTCAATCCTTCCCATCTCTGTTGATGGCAGCTCCAACCTTCCAATTGTTGAAGTCAAAAAACCTTGGAGTCATCCTTGACTCCATTTCCTCCCACACCCCATCTCCAAGACATCTGCAAAATGTATCAGAATTTTCTTTAAAATAATTTCAGAATCTAACCGGGTCTCCCCACCTCTGACTGGGTCTCCCCACCTCAATCACTACCACCCTGATCCTGGTCACCATCATCTCCTACTTGACTACTGCAATAGCTTCCCAGCTAGGCTCCTTGCTTCTGTCCTTAATCTCTCTCATTTTTTTAAAGATTTTATTCATTCATTTTAGGGGGGAGGGTAAGAGGGAGAGGGAGAAAGAATCTGAAGCATACTCTGCACTGAGCACAGAGCCCAGTGCACGGCTCTATCCCACGACCACAAGATCATGACCTGAGCCAAAACCAAGAGTCAGACACTTAACCAACTGAGCCACCTAGGTGGCCCTTTGCCCTTCATCTCTTAAAGTCTATTCTCACTCAACCCAGTAGCTGGAGCAACTTACTTAAAATTTAATTTTGATCATGTCAATCCTCACTGAATATTCTCCCATGGCTCCCCATTTCACTCAGAGTAAAAGCCAAAGTCCATATAATGACCACGAAGCCCTACATGATTTTGGCCCCCCTCTCATTCTTGCTGTTTTACCATTCTGCTCCAGTCACACTAGTCTTGATGTTCCCTAAACATACCACACATGTTCCCACTTTTGGACCATTGCACTGGCTGTACCTCTGCCTGGAAAACTCTCTCCCTAGATATCCACATAGATCATCCCTTTGCTTTCTGCAGGTCTCTGCTCAAATGCTATCTCCACAAAGAGTCCTTACTCAGTTTATTGTTTCCCTTGAGAAATATCCTCATCTGCTATATTATAATTTTAGTTGATTAATGTCTGTCTCTTCCCAATGTAAACTTCTTGGGAGCAGGGACTTCATTTTATTCATTGCTCTACTCACCAGCACTTAGAATAGTGCCTGGCACATAATATCCAATTAATTCTTGCTACATGAATGAATAAATGGATAGATGGATTAAATAAGACTCTTCCAAACAGACAGTATCACATAGAACAAGACCTCAGCCACTCTGCACCTACTTTTTAGCTTAATCCTCATACCTGGAAGTAGAGATGAAGCTTTATTTTGCAGATGAAGAAAATGATGAAGCTCAGAGAATCTAAGCAACTTTTCCAAGGCCATCTAGTTGGTAAAATTCCTCCCTTCATCCTTTCATTTGCTCATTTCTTCAACAAATATTTATTGAGCCCTTACCATCTGCCAAGCACGTTCTAGGCACTGGAAATAGAGCAGTGAACAAGACATGTGAATTTCCTGCCCCTTGTGGAGTTTAAACTTCAGTGGATTAAGTGATCCTATGAGCAGAAGATGCTTAAATGCTGTTTCATTGACTTGATCCATTGATAGTGGGTAGCCTGCTCCCCTTAGATCAGATCTTTTTACAAGGCAGATTCCCATCCACTAGGTTAGGGGGCGGGGCCCAATTTTCTGCATTTCTAAAAAAGCTCCCAGGTACTACTCATACTGCTGCTCCACAGACCACACGTTGAACAATGTCCTAGTATAAACTGCACTGCCAAGGAAATCGGAACATCTATTTGGCCCCTGTCCTTTCATATAACACATCCTAGACGGAAGGACCTAATTCAGCAGGTGGAGTAAGTTTCAGGGGATGAGGACTTGGAATTTCCTGGCAGGTGTGTTAAACAGCGCCCTGGGAACTCTAGAAGCAGCTTGTGTTCAGAGATAACAGGCACATTATGGAAGTCACAAGTTTGCAAGGCCACAACCATTGGAGAATTCTGATTCCTGGGGCAGGGAAAGGAAACAACGGGCAAGAACAGAACAGATACCCAGTTTGTGTCATAGCAGGACTTGCCTTGAACCTGAGCATTGAATTAGAGGCTCTTAAATTGCTGGAGGGCAGGGTTGATTCCAAAGATGGGGCAGAACTCACTGGGCCTGTAGATTGGGGGTTATCTGGCTCCAAGGGGGCACTATAGAGACAGGAGGGCTTTGGGAACAGGGAACCCAGCAGATTCCACACTGCTCCTGTCATAAATTCTTGGAACTCATGAGGCAGCAAGAAGTGTGTTGGACTTTGTTTTGAATGACATGGTCCAAAAAGAGGAAATTTAATATTGACTATTGGCCAGAGATAATAAACACACGCACACACTGATTTCTCTCTTATCTGTCAGGCTAGAAAGCACTTGGGTATGAAGAATATTAAACTAATATTGGAAAGGAAGAGATAGCAGAGATCTGTGTTGAGAGGGAACTGATGGAAGAGATTGACAAAGGGAATCTGGTATTTATAAAACTATGCCCTTGATGAGATAAGAGGAAATGCGGGAGGAACCTGAGGGAGCCAGAACCTAAGGCCATGAATGTCACACCAGTCTACACTCCAAGTGACCTTCCCAAAGAAGGGTGACTAAAGCCCCAGGGTCCTGGAAAGTCACGGAGTAGTCACTGAGCCAAGAGAGGTCTGACATCTCCCCTTCAAAATGAACCAGAAAAAGGCAGCGTAGCCCCCACCGAGCAGAGGCATGGTTCCATATTCCAGCTCTGCCTCTTAACTTCTCTGGGCCTCAGTTTTCTCATCTGTAGATAGGGATGATAATATAAATCATCCACAGCACGGAACTACGGTGAGAGAAATCACTCCAGGCACGTAAGTGCTTAGAGCAGTGTCTAGCACACTGTTAGCACTCCATCAGTGTGGGTCTCCGTCGTTACTGTTGTTCCAACGAGGAAGAGCCAGAAGAGACATGCAAGTTCAGAAACCCCCTCATTTGCTAGAAAAGGAGCATGAGGTCCAGAGAGAAGTAGGGAATTGTTCCGGGTCACCAACAAGCTCATACACAGCAAGGCTAAGACCAGAAAGTATTTTTTAAAGATTTTATTTATTTGAGAGAGAGAAAGCATGAGTAGGGAGATGGGCAGAGGCAGAGGGACAAGCAGACTTCCCACTGAGCAGGGAGCCCGGTGGGGCCTCAATCCCAGGACCCTGAGATCATGACCTGAGCTGAAGGCAGATGTTTAACTGGCTGAGCCACCCAGATGTCCCCCAAATATGAAAGTGTTAATAAAGCCTCGCCTTGGCAGCAAAATTTGACGTAATGCAATCCCCAAATTAAAAATTGTCGAGGAAGACATAATCTCAAGGGGATGGGTAGAGGGAATTTAAACTGTACTTAACCATCGTCAAATGACTGTTACTCTACCTGGTGAACAGAGATCACTTCTAGACTTTCACAGAACTATTCTTAAATTATTAGAGATTTAAATGTTGCAAAACCCTCATAAAGACTCTGGAATAAAATGCAACCACCTTCTGCAATCTGAAAATCTTTCTTTTCTTTTTTTTTAATTTAAAAAAAATTATTTATTTATTTATTTATTTATTTATCAGAGAGAGAGAGAGAGAGCACAAGCAGGGGTGGGTGGCAGGCAGAGGGAGAAGCAGACTCCCCCCTGAGCAAGGAGCCCGACTCGGGACTTGATCCCAGGGATCATGACCTGAACTGAAGGTGGACGCTTAACTGACTGAGCCACGAAGGTGTCCCTGAAAATCTTTCCAAAAGGGAACACGGTTGTTGTCTTTTTAAAAAATATTTTAAGGGGCACCTGGGTGGCTCAGTCAGTTAAGCGTCTGACTCTTAGCTTCAGCTCAGGTCATGATCTCAGGGTCCACGTTGGGCTCTGCGCTCAGCAGGGAGTCTGCTCGAAGATTCTCTCTCCCTCGCCTTCTGCCCCTGCCTCCCACACTCTCTCTCTCTCAAAAAAAATTTAAAAATTAAAAATTAAAAATATTTTAAGTTGTCTGACATACATATTAAAGCAAATCCAAAGTCCCAATCATGAGTGAACAGCTCAATGAAGTTTTATGTATGTGTAATCCCTACCTGGATTAAGATTTGGAACATTTTCGTAATTCCTCATGCCCCTTTCTGGTCTATAAGCCTGCCTCAGACATAACATTATTCTGACTGGTGTTGCCATTACTCACTATGGCCTCTTCTCCACATCCATTTAAATGGAATCAAGAAGTTATATTCTTTTGTATCTGACTTCTTTTGCTCAATGTAATATTTATGAGATTCCTGCACATTGTTATATGTGGAGTGATAAGGGAAACTGTAGGCAGAAATGGTAATAGCAGAGTTGGGAGTTCAGTTTCCATACAGGAAGATTAAGGATGAAGGGAGTCAGGTGTCTCACTGTTTGAGAAGGGAGTTGCAAATAAGGAAAAGGGTAAACGGAAAGGAGCCTTGAAATACTGGGTTGGACTTGGAGGTATTGATATGAACTTGTGGTGTATGAGTTTCTTGCTGTAGCAAATTACCACAAAGTTAGTGCCTTAAACGATTTATTCTCTTATAGTTCCAGAGGTCAAAATTCTAAAATCAAGGTATCAGCAGGACTGCATTCCTTCTGGAAGCTTCTAGAAAATTGTTTGCTTGCTTTTTCCAGAAGCCACCTGCATTCCTTCATTCATGGCGTCTTTCCTCCGTCTTCAAAGTGCATCATTCCAACCTCTGTTTCCGTTATCACATCTCTTTTTTCTGTAGTCAAGTCTCCTTCTGCCTCCCTCCTGTAAGGACACTTATGGTTACATCAGGCCTACCCAAGTATTCCTGGAGATACCCTCATTCCAAGATCCTTAACTTAATTGCATCTGCAGATTTCCTTTTACAATGTAAAGGAACATGTCCACAGGATCTGGGGTCAATATTCAGCCTACCACAGGTGGTATCGATATATATTTGGCTAAGTATAGAAATAAATATATAGGGGCACTCTGTTGGTTAGGTGTCTGGCTCTTGGTTTGGGCTCAGGTCGTGATCTCAGGGTCATGAGATCGAGCCCCACATCGGGCTCCATGTTCAGTGTGGTATCTGCTAAAGACACTCTCTCCCTCTCCCTCTGTCCCTTCCTCTCTCTCTCTCTCAAATAAATAAATGAATATCTACCAAATAAAAAGAGAGAGAAAGAAACAGCTGATTCCAAAGCTGTGGCAAGAAAAGTACAAGATGAGCTTGGAAAATCTTATTGTACTTTTAAAAAAGCAAGGAAGTATTCAAAAAAATAACAGAGACATGTCAAAAGAAATATAAGCCAGGAAGCTCCTATTGGCCAAAGTGCGACATTCAGCGCATTCAAATAAACAATGAAAATATCTGATTGTAGCACATTGAATTAAATAGGAAACTATGAGTGCATACTGATATAAGGAAATAAGCGAGGAAATGAAAAAAAATACACAGAGTGGGATTAATTAGACATTACAGAAGAAAAAAATAGTGAACTATTTATTGCATAATAAATCACCTCAAAATGTAGCTGCTTGAAACTGCACATTATGTATTATCTCAGTTTCTATGGATCTGAAATCTAGGTGCAATCTACCTGATTCATTCAGCTCAGGGTCTCCCACAGGACTTCAATTTGTGGGCTTGGGCCTTGGTCATTTCAAGGTTCAAGTGGGGCAGGATTCACTTCCAAGTTCATTCACTGGTTATTGTCAGAATTGAGTTCCTCACAGGCCATTGGACTGAAGACCTCAGTTCCTCACTGGCTGTTGGCCAGAAGCCACCCTCAGTTTCTTGCCACATAAGTTTCTCCATATGGAAGCTCAGGCTGTCAGCAGATTTCATCAGAACAAGCCAGTGAGAGAGACAAAGAGTACACACAAGATGGATGTTATGTAATCATTTATAAACTAATATTAAAAATGGCATCCCTTTACTTTTTCTAAATTCCATTTGTTAGAGGCAAGTCACTAGGTCCATCCCCATCTCAAAGGGAAAAAATTACACAAGGATATGAATACCAGGAGGTGAGGATCAGTAACAGAAGCTACCTAGCACAGTCTGCCCTTTATCCCCCAATGATTCATGTCCTTTTCATAGGCCAAGTATATTCACCCACTACTCAGATTCCTTAAAAACTCATCTCATTGTACCATCAGCTCAAAGCCCAGAATCTTTTCATCTAAATGAGATCCAGGGGGACACCCGGATGACTCAGTTAAGTGTCTGCCTTTGGCTCAGGTCATGGTTCCCGGGTCCTAGGATCGAGTCCCACATCAGGCTCCTTGCTCAGCGGGGAGTTTGCTTCTCCCTCTGCCTGCCGCTCCCCCGTTCATGCTCGCGCTCTCTCTCTCTGGCAAATAAATAAATAAATAAATAAATAAATAAATAAATAAATAAATAAATAAAACATTTTTAAAAAATAAATAAATGAGATCCAGGGTGCTTGATGCTCCTCAAATGTACTTCCTTATATACAACTACCAGTGTTTCTTGATTCGAAGATCTGTAAAACAAAAGAGACAAGTTATCTGTTCCCTAACTCCCACACAAACACCCAACAGACAATGATGGATCAGGCATGGAATAACTGCTACGGGTGCCTCTCTTCAAAATGGAAGGAAGTCCATAGCAATTCTGAAATCTACCAGGAAAATGTTAGCACATAATTAAGTTTGGAGGCCTAGGAATAATTCTGCATGGCAATTAGCTGCACCCTCTGGGCTCTTGGATCCACCCTCTGAGTTGTCCTTCTTTTTTTCATGAAAGGTGGCACATGTTTGCAAATGGGTAGTCTTGTCAGTCTCCTTATTGCCAGTAGAATCCTGGGCTGTCTCCTTATTTAGTACCATCTCTCTCTCTCTTTCAGTCAAAGCCAACAGTGTTTCTGCTGACAGAGTTTTCTCGAAAAGTTTGTGGGGCTTCTGTGAATCTCTTCAGGATTTAACTTCATTAGATAAAAACATAATTAAAAATCTCTAAAATTATCCCTTCTTTACCTTGGGACCCTGCCGAGCCAGCTGAGGGACAATGTCCTCAAGTTTCCTAGAGCCCTACTGTTCAATTAGAGAATCTGTGAAACATATACTTAATTGCTTTAGTGAGCCCTTGGTGTTAGGGAAGAATACTCTGATCCCTTTGATCTTTCCAAGGTCCTAACAAAAGTTTGCATAGTCACACATTTAGACCACTTTTCCTGAGAGTGCCAGGAATCATTTCTTCTCTTTCCTCCTCCTCTTCCTCTTCCTCCTCTTCCTCCTCCCCCTTCTTCTTCTTCTTCTTTTCTTCTTCTTCTTCTTCTTCTTCTTCTTCTTCACTAACCTTCTCAGCACGTAGTGTATGCCTTTAATCAGAGTACTCCTGCTATTATATTTCTGGAAAATCTTAATATTTCCTCCTAAAAGGGGGTTTCTCCATCCCTTCCTTTATTTCCTCCTCTGGAAACTCATTAAGACATATCTTAGAGCTGGTCAACTCAACTCTCGTGTCTTTTGATGACTCATGATTTTATTTCTCCTTTTTTTAAATACCACATTCCAGGTGATAGTCTCTATTTTAGTTCTCAATTCCCTATTTGACAGTGAATATCTTAGATATTATAGTGTCTATTGAGTTATTTAAATGACTACATATATTTTTTATTTGCTATGATTTAGCATTTCTATTTATTAACCCAGATCTGTTGAATAGAATTAAGTATTTTCTTATTTGTACAGATATGTACTTTATCTCTTTAAGAACTCTGAATTTACTTATTTTATAGCATCTGTACTACACTTGAATTTCTTCTAGAGAAAATACATTTTTATTGTTTATTTGTTGGTTGTCTTTCTTTAATTCTTGGATTTTAGAATGTTAGTTGTAGGTTCCCCTTGAATGCTTATGTGTGCATGCGTGTGGGTGTGCGTGTGCATGCATGTGTGTGTGTGTGTGTGTGTGTGTGTGTGTGTGTGTGTGTTTCCTCCCTCTCTTTCTCAGCTCCCTTCTTTCTTGCCTGGTAGATTTGCAGTTGACTTCTTTTTTTGTAAGATTTTGTTTATTTATTTGACAGAGAGAAATAACGGAAGAGGGAACACAAGCAAGGGGAGTGGGAAAAGGAGAAATAAGCTCCTGCTGAGCAGGGAGCCTGATGCGGGGTTAAATCCCAGGACTCTGGGGTCATGACCGGAGCCCAAAGGCAGAAGCTTAATGACTGAGCCACCCAGGCGCTCTGCAGTTGACTTCTGACCCCCTGCAATTCTCATTCAAACCAGATTATACTATTTACCTGGGAATCCTTTCCTGTGGCAAATCAATGATCAATTTGTTCAGGTCTTAATTATGGATTGGTTCACCTGCCTCTCTAAAGTGATCTGGTTCATATAATCAGTCAGGGAACAGAGAATGATCAGCTGAGTCCTTTAAGCCATTTTCCTGGATGGTGGTGTGTCAACTCAGATTTTGTTTTAAGGCAATAAGCCCAGACATTTTTATCCCCCATCTATGTAGATATTATGTTGGCCCCTCTTTATCCACTGTTGTCCTATCTATTCTGATCCTTTTGGGGGGTAATTCAGTATAAAATAGAACAAAACTTGTATTTATGCTAGGTTGGTCTTGGCGTCTCGGTATCTCTACTTCTCCCTTATTCCAGTGGCAAAACTTCCAACTACTATGTTGTGGGAGGGCCAAGATGGGGCAAGTACCCTTTGTGGTTAGATACGCTTGGGTATGACGCTCAGTTATGCCATACAGTAGCAGCATGACTCATTACATTCATATGGAAAATGGGGGTAGTCTTGTGAGAACTAAAAAAGAGAATACATATAAATCCCCTGGCACCTAATTCAGGCTCTATAAACAACAGATCGCCTCCACTTGAATGATGTTTGAGTTTTTCCACAGCCCACACAACAAGGCAATTTCCCCCTCAACTTTGGCCAATTTCTAGTATCTTAATTTTAGCATCTTTTGCTCTCTGGAGAGGCTGAAAATTTTCAAAACCACCAGTTTCTGGCTCCCTTTTGTTTAACAGTTCTGTCCTCAATTTATCTCTCTCCTCTCACATTCTGCTTCAAGTGGCAAGAAGAAAACAAGTAGTACCTTTAAAACTTTGCTTGGAAATGTCTTTACCTAATATCCAGGTTCATTACACGTGTGTTCTGCTTTCCTTGTAATTGCAAACAACCTCACCAAGCTTTCTGCCACTATGTAACAAGGATCTTCCTTCCTCCAGGTTCCAAAACATGTTCTTCACTGGGCTGCTCGAGGAAATTTAGGTCTCTACCTATTTCCAGGCTCCAAAGCCACTCTTACATTTTCATGTATTTGATAAGCTGTGGTTACTCCTTGATAGTCAAATCTGTATTCATTATCTAATGTTGCAGAACAAATCATCCCCAAATTTAGAAGCTTGAAAAATGTTTCCAATTTCATAGTTTTTGTATACCAGACAGCCAGATACACCTTAGCTGGGTCCTCTGTTTCGAGATCTGTTATCTCAAGGCTTGACTGGGAAAGGATCTGCTTCTAAACTCTCTCATGTGGTTGCTGGCAGGACATGATTCCTCACTAGTTGTTGGACCGATGGCCTCAGATCATCCACGGCTATTGGTCTGATGTCACCCATATTTCCTTGCCTCGTGGGCCTGTCCAGAGGGTAGCTCACAACACGGCAGCATGCTTCATCAGAGTAAACCAGCAAGAAGAGCCAGAAAGACAGAGTGAGGGTAAGACAGAAGTCACAGTCCTTTATAACCTAATCTTAGGGAAGACATCCCACCACCTTTGCTTTAATTTGTTCATTAAAAGCAAGCCATTAGTTCCAGCCCACACTCACATCATCACAAGAAGAAAGGTGAGTACAGTGCAGTAAAATATTATGAGAGAGAGAGCATACTCACATAACCTTTATCACAGAATATTGTTATGTTGTATTTTGTTATTGTTACTCTCCTACTGTGCCTAATTTATAAGTTAAACTTTGTCATAGGTATCCATGTGTGTGAAAAAATACATGGTATATTAGGGTTCACTACTATGCATGGCTCCAGTTATCTATTGGGAGTCTTGGAATATACTCCCCATGGATAAGTCGGGGCGGGGGGACTCTTGTATTGAAAAAATAATCAACTTAGAGTTCCATACCAAGTGAAAATATCTTTCAAAATATTCCTTTTCATCCTAAGAAAAAAGATTTTATAACTATGTATGGTAACAGATGGTCATTAGACTTATTGCGGTGAACATTTCAGTGTATACAAATGTTGGATTATTATGTTGTACACCTGAAACTAAAATGTTATATGCCAGTTATACCCCAATTAAAAAAAAAAAAAAACCAAAACAGTGCTTTAAGAATTTTTATTTCCTTCAGATATATTTTTTGAAATAAATGGGCCTTTTAAAACCGGTAATAGTTAACTACCATATTAACTGTTCACTGAACATTTTTGGGTATCTCATTTTTTTCTGAATCTGAAGTTACTTTTTCTTTTTCCTCTCTCATTTGCACATTTCCCCAAAGAAACACTGAAAACTTTCTCCCTGTTCCTCACTAGGCAGCAATTCTCTTGAGTTTCTCTCAAGAAATCATGAAAGTCAAAACACATTATATAAGAAGAGTCTCAGCATTGTGTAAACAAAGGAATTCCAAGTCCCAGCACTTGAAGCAACAATATAGAATCATAGAACTCTTGAGGTGACAGATACCTTACAGATCATAGTAATGCAGTAAGATTTGAATACATTTATTTATTTTTTTAAAATATTTTATTTATTTATTTGACAGAGAGAGACACAGCGAGAGCGGGAACACAAACAGGGGGAGTGGGAGAGGGAGAAGCAGGCTTCCCGCTGAGCAGGGAGCCCGATGCGGGGCTCGATCCCAGGACCCTGGACTCATGACCTGAGCCGAAGGCAGACGCTTAATGACTGAGCCACCCAGGTGCCCCAAATTTGAATACATTTAAAACCAGAACATCTTGTTAGAATTTAAGACCATTGGCAACAAATCTCTTCCATCCTAAGTCCTTATATCCAATAGCTGACAACTTTTCAGAAATTCCTTCTGACCCCAACTGAGGAAAACCCCATCCAGTCACCAAAGGCACATTGCAGTCCTTCAGCTACCACTGGGGATCCCTTCCTTCATTCCAGGAATATTTACCAAAGATCTATCAAGTGTTGGCACCAAGATTTAATGGTTCCAATCTCTAGGTGACAACTCTGTTCCCTCAACACCCAGATTTATTGAGGTATAATCGACAAATAAAATTATGTATGTTTAAAGTATACAATGTGATTATTTGATACATGTACACATTGTGAAATGCTTACCAAAATCAAGTTATTTGACACATCCATCACATCATATAGTTACCTTTTTTTTTTGATGAGAATGCTTCAGAGCTACTCTCTTAGCAAATTTCAAGTATACAATGCAGTATTATTAACTATTGTCATCATCCTGTACATTAAAATTATTCATCTTATAACCAGAAGTTTGCATCCTCTGACCAACATCTCCCCATTTCCCTCATCCCCTGGCAGCCACCATTCTGCTCTCTCTGTTTCTATTGAGTTTGGCAGTTATTTGTTTGTTTGTTTGTTTAGATTCCACAGATAAGTGATACCATGCAGTATTTGTGTTAATCTGCCTGGTTCATTTCACTTAGCACAGTGCCCTAGGCTCATCCATGTTGTCATAAATGGCAGGATTTCGTTTTGTTTAAATGTCTGAGTAACATTCCTCTGTGTGTGTGTGTGTGTGTGTGTGTGTGTGTGTTTATGTACCATATCTTTATCCATTCATCTGTTGATGAACTCTTAGGTTGTTTCCATGTCTTAGCCACCATGAATAATGCTTCAGTGAACATAAGGGTGCAGATATCTTTTTGAGATAATGATTTTATTTCCTTCGGATATATACTCAGAAGTAAAGTTGCTATTTTTTAAATTTTTTCATGAACTTACTTTCATACTGTTTTCCATAATGGCTGTAGTAATTTACATTCCTACCAGCAGTATACAAGAGTTCCCTTTGCTCTACATCCTTGCCAACATTTGTTATCTTTTTTATGATAGCCATTCTAATAGGTGTGAGGTGATACTGCCTTGTGGTTTTGATTTTCATTTCCCTGATGATTAATGATGTTGAGTACCTTCTCGTGTACCTGTTGGCCCTTTGTATATCTTGTTTGGAAAAACACCTATTCAGATCCTTTGCCCACTTTAAATCAGATTATTTATTATTTTGCTATTAAGTTATGTGAATTCTTTATATATTTTAGGTATTAACCCTTTATCAGATATATGGTTTGCAAATATTGTCTTCCATTTCGTAGGTTGCCTTTTTATTTTGTTGATGGTTTCCTTTGCTGTGCAGAAGCATTTAGTTTGATGTGGCCCCACTTGTTTATTTTTGCTTTTTTTTTTTTGCTTATGCTTTTAGTGCCCTATCCAAAAAGAAAATCATTGCCAAGACCGATGTCAAGGGGCTTTTCCTCTATGTTTTCTTCTAGCAGTTTTACAGTTTCAGGTCTTATATTTAAGTCTTTAATTCATTTCAAGTTACTTTCTGTGAATGATCTGAAATAGAGGTCTAGTTTTATTCTTTAGCATGTTCTTCGCCAGTTTTCCCAACATGATTAGAAGATTTAATATTAAGATATCAATACTATTGGGGCACCTGGTGGCTCAGTCACTTAAGTGTCTGCCTTTGGCTCAGCTCATGATCCTGGGATCCTGGGATTGAGCCTCACATAGGGCTCTCTGCTCAGCGGGGATTCTGGTTCCCCCTCTGACTCTCCCATGCTTGTGCTCTCTCTCTCTCTCAAATAGATAAAATCTTTAAAAAAAAAAAAAGATCTCAGTACTATCCAGGGTAATCTAGAGATTCAGTGAAATCCCCATCAAAATCCCAATGATGATTTTGCAGAAATTAAAAAAAAAAAAGCCCATCCTAAAATCCTAAAATTTATATGGACTCTCCCGGGACCCGAATAGCCAAAACAATCTTGAAAAAGAAGAACAAAGCTGGCGGATTCATGCTTCCTGATTTCAAAACAAATACTAAAAGCTATAGTAATAAAACAGTATGGTACTGAAAATATAAAATGTTTGGATACTGAAAGGCTTTTCTGCAATTAATCCAAAATATTTACCTAAGCTTAGAGCAATTCCTAGTCCATAATTGTAATACAAATAAAAAATAACGTGGTACTGGCATAAAGACAGACACATAGACCAGTTAAATAGGATAGAGAGCTCAGAAATAAACTGTCACATATATGTTCAAATGATTAGTACCAAGACCACTCAATGGGGAAAGACAGTCTTTTCAACAAATGGTACTAGGAAAACTAGATATCCACATGCAGAACAATGAAGTTGGACCCTTACCTTACACCACATTACCAGTTAGTTACCAGTTAATGAAACAAATTACTAATTAATGTGAAAGTTGACACCAATAGAAATATTAAAAGGAAAACAGGGGATATTATGAACAACTTTATTCCTAAGGAGTCAACACCTTAGATGAAATGCACAAATTGTGAAAGACACAATCTATGAAAGCTCACTCAAGATGAAATCAATAACTTAAATAGCACTGTATCTATAAAAGAAATTGAATTTGTAGTTAAAACCCTACCCACAAGGAAACTCCAGGTCCAGACGGCTTTGCTGGTGAGTCTAACCAAGTATTTACAGAAAAAATGATTTAAATTCTATCCAAACCCTTCCAGAAAATTGAAGAGGAGGGAAACCTTCCAAACTTATTCTATGAGAACAGCATTACCAAAGTTGGTACAAGAAAAGGAAGCTACAGACAAATATCCCTCATACATCCAGATGCGAAGATTCTAAACCAAATTTTAGCAAACTGAATCCAGTAATAAGAAAAACGATAGTATATTATGACCACCTAGAGTTTATCTCAGAAATGTAAGATTTGGTTAATATTTGAAAATCAGTCAATTAATAACCATATCAACGAAAAATGAAAAATCATATGATTATCTCAACAGGTATGGAAAAAAAATGGACCAAATCCAACATTCATTTCTGAAAAAGACTGAAAACTAACTAGAAATAGAAGGGAACTTCCTCAATTTGATGAAGAGCATCAATAACATCACAGTTTATTTTTTATTTTTTTATTTTTTTTTAAATTTTATTCTGTTATGTTAGTCACCATACAACACATCATTAGTTTTTGATGTGGTGATCCACGATCCATTGTTTTCATATAACACCCAGTGCTCCATGCAGTACGTGCCCTCCTTAATACCCATCACCGGGCTAACCCATCCCCCCTCCCCCCTCCCCTCTAAAACCCTGTTTGTTTCTCAGAGTCCATAGTCTCTCATGGTTCATCTCTCCCTCCGATTTCCCCCCCTTCATTTTTCCCTTCCTTCTCCTAGTGTCCTCCATGCAATTCCTTATGTTCCACAAATAAGTGAAACCATATGATAATTGACTTTCTCTGCTTGACTTATTTCACTGAGCATAATCTCCTCCAGTCCCATCCATGTGGATGTAAAAGTTGGGTATTCATCCTTTCTGATGGCTGAGTAATATTCCATTGTCTGTATGGACCACATCTTCTTTATCCACTCATCTGTTGAAGGGCATCTCAGCTCTTTCCACAGTTTGGCTATTGTGGACATTGCTGCTATGAACATTGGGGTGCATATGGCCCTTTTTTCACTACATCTGTGTCTTTGGGGTCAATACCCAGGAGTGCAATTGCTGGGTCATAGGGTAGCTCTATTTTTAAATTTTTGAGGCACCTCCACACTGTTTTCCAAAGTGGCTGCACCAACTTGCATTCCCACCAACAGTGTAAGAGGGTTCCCCTTTCTCCACAACCTCTCCAACATTTGTTGTTTCTTTCCCTGTCCATTTTTGCCATTCTAACTGGTGTAAGGTGGTATCTCAATGTGGTTTTAACATCACAGTTTATGTGCAAAACTGAAGTCACATTCTACAGGCAAAATATCCTCTTCCTGATGGAATTAGGCCTACCCAGATTATCTGGGATAATCTCCTTTACCTCATGTCAACTGATTGTGAACATTAATCACATCTACAAAATGTCTTCCCAGCAATACCCAAATTAGCATTTGATTAAATAGTTGAGGACTGTAGCCTAGCCAAGTCTGAAGCATAAAACTAACCATCACCAACCCAAATGTCCATCAACAGGCAAATGGGCAAATTGTGCTATATCCATTCAATAGACTTGTAATTCACCAACAAAAAGGAATGAACTGTTGATACATGCAACAAGGATGAATCTCAAAGTAATTACGTTGAGTGAAAGAATCCATACAAAAAAGAGTATATACTATATGATTCCATTTTCATAAAAATATAGCAAATGCAAATCAGTCTATAGTGACAGAAAGTGGATCAGTGTTTGCCTGGGGACAGAAACAGGGTGGAAAGCAGGGTGGGGCCAGGACCAAGGGATTACCAAGAGGCTTGAAGAAACTTTGAGGGGGTGATTGGCATGTTAATTATTTTGATTATATTGATGCTTTCACAGGTACATACACATGTCAAAGCTTATCAAACTTTCTGCTTTAAATATGTACAATTATGTCAAGTATACCTCAATAAAGCTATTAAAATTAAAACAAAAAGTCAATTGGACACCCATGAAATTAATCTCACAACTCAATAATATGTGATTTGAAAACCACTGTGTGGGAGGCTTTGCTCGTTAGTTTACTTGTTTACTGTCTATTATTCATCCTCTTCCTGTTTGAAGGGAGAGCTCCCAAGATGTGAGATATGGTGGGATACAGTATCCTGCCTCAACTATAGAAGTTGAAGGATAAAGATCTTCTCTCCTTCTCCCTCTCCTGGGATGAAGAATCTGGAGAAATT
Organism: Callorhinus ursinus; assembly: GCF_003265705.2. Lineage (NCBI taxonomy): Eukaryota > Metazoa > Chordata > Mammalia > Carnivora > Otariidae > Callorhinus > Callorhinus ursinus. The sequence continues at coordinate 4,916,501 of NW_027397127.1, forward strand.
AACTGGGAGACAGGGATAGTTAGTACCTGGTCACTGTAGTTTCAGCAATGCCCAGCCCCACCAATAAAGTCCTGTCCATGTTTCTGCTGAAAGAAGGTTGCGTGCTTCCTGGTGGCCCCGGGGACCCCTTTGGTTCATGTCATCTTCCAAGTCTGGTTCTCTAATCTCCCCCTTGGTTTTGGGAGCCCTCCATCCCTAATATCTTTTCAATAAATTCCTCTTTTGGATTGTTTTGTTTGATTCGGTTAGTTCTAGTTGGTTTCTGCTGTTTACAATCAAGAACCCTGATAATATAGGGGCTCCTGGGTGGCTCAGTTAACCAACTGTTTGCCTTCAGTTCAGGTTGTGATCCTGGGGGTCCTGCGATTGAGCCCCGCATCACGCTCCCTGCTCAGGGGGGAGTCTGCTTCTCCCTCTCCCTTGGCCCCTCCCCCTGCTTGTGCTCTCTCTCTCTCTCTCTCAAATAAATAAATAAAATCTTAAAAACAAAAGAATCCTGATAATATAGAGAATAAAGGGAGAGGTATGGAGAGAAAATTCTGGAAAGCCCACCAAACCTCAATCAAGCAGGAACCATAACCACTGTCGTGAAACTCTAGGGTATCTTTACTTGGGGTTAAGGAAAAGGAAAGTGTGTTCAGCAATTTTTATACAATAAATAGAGCCTGCCAGTTTGCTCCAGATGCCTGGACTGTCATCCCATCTTCAGAGACTTTTCCTACAGGGTTGGCTTGTGGGGGTGGGCATTGAGGGTTTGTTTTTTTTTTCTTTCTCTTGTTAACAGGGACCAGGTTGGGTTTATAGAGAGCAGAGAGAGTATTCGTGGCTGTTTGCCATCATTAGGTAGTGGGGAAAATGGCAGAGGGACCCTGGATTTGGACCTTCCCCAGTGTGACTCAGGGATTAGGCAACTCTCCATGTCCTAATCCAGGTTTCTTTACCCTTCCCTCTGACGGTGGGATATGCTTCCAAATCCTTGCCCAACAATATGGCTTCTGGGAGATCTGGAGCAGCGTTTCCTTTTGCAAGACATGGCAGGCACAGCAAATGGTACTGATTGTATAACACACTGTAAGAAACAAAGAGGCAGGCTGCGTGCTGGCCCTGGTGACTTGCCTGGGGGCTTCTTTGTAATCCTGGCACACTGGTTAAGAAGCTCTGAGCTAAAGCCATCAAGATCAAATTCTCTGCCTGACCACCTGAAGGCCTTCATGACCTGTCCCAGCCTGCTCTTCTTCCATTACTATCTGTCCCTGTCCCTTCCACTCTGAGTCTTACTCACTCTTGTTCACTGATTTGCAGATTGTGATCCAAAAAGTGGCTCTAAGTTTTGATGGAAAGGAGATTCAAGTTGGGAAAGTTTTAAAACACAGCTCCGGGCCAGTGATCTCTTTCTCCCCTGACCTTGTCTTGTTTTGTTTGTCATGGATCACATTCAGCTTTATATTTAACATTTCATAAGGTACAGACACCTGGGTGGCTCAGTCGATTAAGCATCTGTTCAGGTCATGATCCCAGAGTCCTGGGATCGAGTCCTGCATCAGTCTCCTTGCTCAGGAGGGAGCCTGCTCCTCCCTCTGCCTGCCACTCCCCCTGCTTGTGCACGCACTCTCTCTCTCTCTGACAAATAAATAAATAAAAGCTTTAAAAAAATTTCATAGGGTATACCTTGGCTTGGCTTCCCCGTGAGATTGGAAAATTTTGGAAGGCACAACGTCTAGTTCATTTCCAGCATTTAACAAGAAATCATTAAGTAAATAAACTAACGCATGAATGAAGATGGTTAACATTTATTGATTACTACTTGCCAGGCACCATGTTCAAGCTGTTTGTGTGTATTACCTCTTTCAATCCTCACAACAAACCTATAAAGTGGGTATTGTTAATATATTCATTTCACAAATGTGGGCAGTGAGGCTCTGGGGATGGAAGTGACCTATCCAAGTTTGCACGGCCAGTAAATGGCTGGCCGGTATTTTAACTATAGTTGACCCTTGAACAACGTGGGGGTTAGAGGCGCTGACCCCTGTGCAGTCGAAAATCTGTGTATAACATTTGACTCCTCTAAAACTTAACTACTAATAGCCTGCTGTTGACCTGAGCCTTACTGATAACATACAGTCAGTTAACACATATTTTGTATATGTATTATATATTGTATTCTTACAATAAAGTAAGCTAGAGAAAAGGAAATGTTACCAAGAAAATCATAAAGGGGGTGCCTGGGTGGCTCAGTTAAGGCAGTTAAGCCTCTGCCTTCAGCTCAGGTCATGATCTCAGGGTCTTGGGATCGAGCCCTGTGTCTGGCTCCATGCTCAGCGGGGAGTCTGCTTCTCCCTCTCCTTCTGCCCCTCCCCCTGCTCACACTCTCTGTCTCTCTCTCTCTCAAATAAATAAATCAAATCTTTAAAAAAAAAAAAAAGAAAATCAGGGATGCCTGAGTGGCTCAGTCAGTTAAGCGTCTGCCTTCAGCTGGGGTCATGATCTTACAGTCCTGGGATCGAGTCCCGCATCAGGCTCTCTGCTCGGCAGGGAGCCTGCTTCTCCTTCTCCTTCTGCCTGCCGCTCTCCCTGCTTATGCTAGCTCTCTCTCTTTCTTTCTCTCTCTCTCGCTCTCTCTCTCAAAATAAATAAATAAAATCTTTAAAAGAATAAATTAAAAAAGGAAAAAAAGAAAATCATAAAGAGGAGAAAATACATTTACAGTTCTGTATCAAAAAAGTGGACACGTGCAGTTCAAAGCTATGTTGTTCAAAGGTCAGCTATACTACACTAGTCTCAAGGTAGCATGATTCAGAAAGGGAGAATGTTGAGACTTTTAAGACTTAGAGTTCTGACATACCAGTTGTTCTCTAACAGACCTGACAGGCGAAGTATCAAAAGAGCAAGGAAAACTCAGTAAATTGAGTTTTACTGAAGGAAGAAAGAAATGGAAACTATCACCAAATTAGAACCATTGGTTCGCTCTCTCCTTGCACGCTCCCCCATCCAAGCCCTTTGCCAGATACACAGCAAGTTTCTGCTCTCTATTAAGTGAGAGCAGTAACCCACATTCATTCACAAAGCCCTAATTAAGCAACTATTTGTAAAGGAGTTTTCTATGACTCTAAGATATTAAAAACTACACATATGAACCAGCTATTTATGTAGAAGCTAGCATACTGCCTGGCACATACATAATGAGCAGTTAGTAAATGAATCATTCATGGTATTGTTAGTGTTAATACAAAGGATATTTATTGAGTGCCTAATATGCACAATATTCCGGGTGATTTCATAGTCCCTGGCTTACATAATTCTCACAACCATCCCTTGAATTAGATGGTTTTACTGCATTTTAACAAATGAAGAAACTAAAGGTCAGAGTGAAGATTTCCTCAGTCACACTAATCTGATATCAAAAACTATGCTCTTTATGATGGTAAGTAACGTGTATTCTAATACAAATAAGTGGACCAAAAAGAAGAATGGCAACCAGTTCTTACCAACACCTTACTAACAATGCCTATGGTTTGAATCCAGCTGAAGGATGAAATTCATTCAAAGATTGGGGTAAATTTCTCCAGCAACTTAATCAGATTTTATAGATGATAGCCACTTGGAGAACAGATATTCCACCCCTCTTAGAGCCAAAGTCCACTTGAGACTGGCTCCAGGCCCAGTTCACAACAGGCCGTGGGACTCTCTTACTCCTTTCATCAAGAATCTTCTTGCTTGGTGGCTCAATTGGTTGAGCATCTGACTCTTGGTTTCAGCGCAGGTCATGATCTCAGCTTCGTGGGATCAAGCCCCACATCCAGCTCCGTGCTCACTGGAGAATCTGCTTCTCTCTCTCTCTCTCTCCCTCTCCCTCTCCCTCTCCCTCTGCTCCCTCAAATAAATAAATGCATTTTTTAAAAATGAACCTTTTTGCTTGGTTACAGCCAGTGAGGAACAAGCCAGTGAACCAAGAAGGAATCTTTGGCGGGGGGGGAAAGAGATAAACAAGACAATTCTTTCACAATATAGTGCTCTGGCCGAGACTTCTTGTTGACTCCCACAATATCTAGCCTCATATTTTCCTATAGTAATTAGAGCTTTCACTACATATGATAGCCCAGGTAAAAACTGCATTTCCCAACATCCCTTGCAGCTATATACAGCCAAGTGACTGGGTTCTTTTTTTTTTAAGATTTATTTATTTTAGAAAGAGAGAGAGAGTTAGGGGGAGAGGGAGAGGGAGAGAGAAATTCAAGCAGACTCCACGCTGAGCATGGATCCTGATGTGGGGCTCGATCCCATGACCCTGAAATCAGACCTGAGCCAAAACCAAGAGTCGGACGCCTAACTAACTGAGCCACCCAGGCACCCTGAAGTGACTAGGTTTTTAGGCAATAGGACTCAAGTACAAGTGATTCATGTGACTTCTGAATTGAACCCTTAAAAGAAAGAAACATGAAAAAAAAAGAAGGAAAGAAGCATGCCTTCCATGGTCTGTGCTCTCCCTTCTTATGAGTTGGAATGTTAACAGGATGGGGAGCAAGAAGATAGGAGCCTGTACCCTTAACATCTTCAAACCTCCATACCAGCCCTGGACCACCTACTTGGACTAAGTAAATGAAAACTAAGCTATTTTGTTTCAAACACAATATTTGATGGTCTCTTATTAGAGCAGTTGAGCATGTAACTAATAGTACTCGTGGGAAGATTGTTCTGGAAGGTGGACTACTTTGGGTGTTCTGCACTAAAGGTTAAGAAATAGAAGGATCTTTATCTGTCATCTAATCCAAGGTCCTGCTATTTCAGATGAGACCCAGAGAGGAAGAAAGGACTTGTAAAGACTACCCAGGCAACTGGGGTTGCCATCTGTTACCATCCAGGGAGCCTAGCCTCTTTATTTATGTACTTGGCATTATTAGAGGCCAATAATACATGCCCTTTCTAAAAATAAGGAACACAACTTGTGCTTGTTTCCAGATAGGTCAGTTTCTAAAAGCAGGTCTGTGGTGGCCCCTTGAAGGCCAGCATACTGGTAGACTGTGGTGGTTGGTGTTTTTATTTTATTTTTTTTATTTATTTATTTTTTTTTAAAGATTTTATTTATTTGAGAGAGAGAGAGAATGAGAGACAGAGAGCATGAGAGGGCGGAGGGTCAGAGGGAGAAGCAGACTCCCTGCTGAGCAGGAAGCCCGATGTGGGACTCGATCCCGGGACTCCAGGATCATGACCTGAGCCGAAGGCAGTCGCCTAACCAACTGAGCCACCCAGGCGCCCCGTGGTTGGTGTTTTTAAAAACCAACCATACTAGGAAGTGGTAAGTCGAACTATAAAATAGTGATATTTATTTGTTCAATGATTATCAGAGTTTTCTCATGCATTTTTCCCCCTGGGAATCAACATAAGTGCACAACCATACCTCCAGCACTGATATGGTAAAAGTGGAGAATGACAGAACTTGGCTGAAGGAAACTTTGAGCCAGCGAAGTTGGCAGTCAGACGGCAAGCATGCAGAGGACACATTGAACACCTATTACATGGAAAACATGCCTTGAATTCACTCACTTTTGCAATGGACTATCCACCCAGACAAATATCAGTGTCCAGAATGCTGAAAGGTCGGGTAAGCAGACGAGTCAGATTTACCCTCAGCAAGCAGGGGAGAGTGCCAAAGATGGTGTAAAAGGATAGAGAAAGAAGATTAAAAAAAAAAAAAAAAGGTCTGGGAACAAAATGATGCCAGAGATACGCTGAGTCCCTCCACAGCCGTGACAACTCCACATCTTACCATTTTCTGGTGTCTCTTTAAGAACCACTAAGTGCCATGAGAATCAGCTTTAGAATGATTGTTGGAGGGAGGGTACGATTAATGGCTCAGATCACCCCCTTTGGAGACGGCTTGACCTAGATTCAAATCCCAGGTCTGCCAGTTACTCGCTGTTTTCCTTTGCTTCTCCAAACCTTTTTTTTTTTTTTTTTAAATCTGAGCTACAGATAACATCCCCTGCCTCACTTGGACGTTGGGAGGATTATATGTGCGATACTAATGGGCAGAGCACCTAGCGCAGTGGCTGGCGTATAGTAAGCGCTCAGTTAATACACTCTGCCATTATCATGGTGTTTCTATATGGTGACAACACTGAAACCTATTTGAATGGAAGGAGTAGGAAGCCCTAAACCAAGGTTCCTCACAGCAAGGGCAGCAGTTTTTACCCCCAGTAAACGTAAGAAAGTGCCGATGCCAGAGATTCTGACTCAGGAGTCTGAGGTGAAGCATTTCCTGACAAGCTTTCCAGATGATTCTGGTAGATGTGCTCCAAGGACTGTACCTCAAGAAAGAGTGACCTAAGAGCCTAGAAACGGGGTGAAGGGCTCCCAGCTCTGGGCTCTCCGGTTTGCCTTCGGCCACACGGGTGTCAGAGTTAAAGACACTTACAATTTAATTTCCTTCAGCTGCTTTTACCGGCTACTCTCTGAAGGCCCCCGCTCCCACTCCCCTCCCTCAGGAATCACAAGTGATTGCTGACCAGACAAAATGGAGGCTGTTACAGCTACGGCTGATTAAGCTGTTAAGTGAGGAGCACTCCACTTAACAATTGTCTTGCTCTCATCAAAATGAGAACCGTAGAGTGGCTGGTAATGGGATAAGGAACGCATGTTCTCCGGCTGGGACTCACAGCCCCTGCAGTTCGAAATTCCAGGCTCCCCCGATGCCTGCCGGGAACACTTCAATGAGGATATTGGCTCCTTTTTGTACTCCTCCCTTTTTTTTTTTAAAGATTTTATTTATTTATGTGAGAGAGTGAGCAAGAGAGGGAACACGAGCAGGGGGAGTGGGAGAGGGAGAAGCTCGATCCCAGGACCCTGGGACAATGACCTGAGCCGAAGGCAGACGCTTAACCAACTGAGCCACCAAGGCGCCCCTTGGCTCTTTTTACACTGAGATCAGACATAAGGACAACAAACTGCCCCACCTTTTTGCATAGGACCTCACAAAATGATTAACCTGGTAAGCATGCGCGCGCGCGCGTGCACACACACACACACACACACACACACACTTCCACTTAATTTGCCTAAGATAGTGAGAACAAGATTGAAGATGATACAAAAGGATCTGGAAAACTTTAAGATTGATGAGGTTTGCTTTGACACCATCCCACCTTACCTCCATGGTGAAGAAAAGGTGACAGAGATAGTGAGCGTCTCCTTAGAGGCCATCACTGAAAAGTAAATCGCTGATGTTGGGGAAGAGATTCCGGGATGGGGGACTCTGAGAGGTCACTTGTTCCTTCTAGAAGACCTTGGTTTGCTCAAAGAGGCCTTCTGTACTTTGTGAAATGGGTCTCCAGAATAAGAGCTGCACCTCCATTGAGACTTACCAACCCCAAATCATCTCCCTCAGGAGTTTGGTTTTCGGTAAAAGTCACCATCTACTTTCCCTTCTCCAGCAAGCCCATTAAAGGAGCTACACGGAAACCCAAAGGTTTTACTTCTTCCAGAATTTGGATTAAATGAGATCCATAGGGAACCATCAGCCTTTCTCCATTCTGTGGAAGGCAGTCGGGGGCTCACAATAGTTTTTAGAACAGTTTGCCTGTTTAATTCTGCTATTTTCTGAAAGTCTGCTATTCCACGAGCACAGAGATCTGGTATATTTCCCACAGGCTACATTACATTATCTTTCCAGTGCCTGCCTCATCTGCTCCAGCTAGAGACCCTCGTACACTGCACGTGACACCCCACATTTGTTTGTCGATGATAATCACAGGCAGAAGAGCCCTGGCCTAGGAGGAAGGAGACCGGGGTTCCAGTCTCAGCTCCACTACCGACATGCTGTGTAACCTTAAGCAAATTTCTCTCCCCACCTGAGAATTTCCTCATCTGTAAAATGAGGAAGAAGATCTCTCAGGGTCCCCCCATCTCTGCCATTCTGTGCGTCCTAACAGCAAGGCTTAAATGTAACTTGGTTCTATCACATCAGCAACCCTAAGCCAGTGGTTCCTAAGTTCCAGTGTGCACCAGAATCAGCCAGAGAAGAAACTCTAGCTGTGGAAATGTATCCTACATCTGAAAAATGACACATGTTCAAGGTAATTCATTATATCCATTGATGCTGTGAGTTACCAGAGGATTGGAAAACAACCCATGCGTCTAGTCAAAAGTGGCTCAGGTGAAATAAAGTCTGGGACATCCACATAATGGAATACTATAGAGCCATGAAAAGTACTAGAAAGTTCTCTGTGATAGATAGGAAAAGATCTTTTCCCTTAATTTATATAAGTATCTTTAATTTTTTCATTTTTATGTATTTATTCTATTATTTTTTTAGAGGGAGAGAGAACGAGTGTGAGTCAGGGGGGAGGGGCAGAGGGAGAGACAGAGAGAGAGAATCTTAAGCAGGCTCCACGCCCAGAGTGAAGCCCGACTTGGGGCTCGGTCTAGTGACCCTGAGATCATGAGCCGAAATCAAGAGTTGGACGCTTAATCGACTGAGCCACCCAGATGCCCCTAATTATTTTTATTTTTTTAATTGAAGAAGAATTGACACATGATGTTACATTAGATTTAGGTGTACAACATAGTGATTTGAAAAGCCTTGTACATTATGCTATGTTCACCACAAGTATAGCTGCCATGTGTCACCATACGACCCTATTTTCACCACCACCAACTATATTCCCCATGCTATGCTTTTCATCCCTGTGACTTCATTCCATAACTGGAAGCTTGTACCTCCTACTCCCCTTCCCCCATTTTACCCATCCCCCACATCCCTTTCCCCTCTGGCAACCATCGGTTTGTTCTCTGTACATATGGGTCTGTTTCTGCTTTTTTTTAAATTGCACACATAGGTGAAATCGCATGGTGTTTGTCTTTCTCTGTTTGACTATTTCACTTAGTATAATACCCTCTCAGTTGTTGCAGGTGGCAAGACCTCATTCTTTTTTAATGGCTGTCGTACATAATGCACTGTATATATGCACACCTTCTTTATCCATTCATCTATCGATGGCAATTTGGGTTGCTTCCATACTTTGGCTATTGTAAATAGTGCTGTAATCAACATAGGGATGGGTACATCTTTTCAAATGAGTGTTTTTGTTTTTTGGGGGGGGCAAGTAAATAAATAGACATAGAATTACTGGGTCATATGGTAGTTCTATTTTTAATTCTCTGAGGAACCTCTGTATTGTTTTCCATAATGTCTACACCAATTTACACTCCCACCAATAGTGCACAAGGGTTCCTTTTCTCTGCAAGCTATATTATTTTTTCTTAAAGACACAGAACAGTGTGTAAAGAGAGCTAATTTTTGTTGGGGGGAGAAGTGAAAAACATATATTTGCCTTTGCTTGATATCTAAGAAAGTATCTGTTAAAGAAACTCTGACGGGATTCAAAAGAAACGAAGAGCACCCAACACCTAGGTTCGTATGACTGGTGGGGGCAGGACAGGGTGGGAAGTGGGTCGCTGAGAGCCAGGACGGGTTTGCTAAAAGGCACTTTCACTCTATACATTTTAATGTATGTGAAGTTTTTTGCCATGTGAATATATCTGCTCAAAAACTGTATAATAAAATAGAAAAACAGAACCTACTCGGAAGCTAGTTGAAAATACTGAGTCAGAACTCCAGGGGTTTAGAATCTGTATTTTTCGCTAGTTCCCCCAATAGGTTCGGATGTAAGTGCTGAGTAAACTCTACTTAGAAAAACACTGGCCTAAATGCTACAAAACAGGAAGGTTGACAAAGATCCCTGTGGTATATAATGTAGGGCCTTCACTTTAACGATTTCTCTGCTACGCAGCCCCACATCACTCCAAAATTCTAAGGTCCCCAAATCCATCCCTTCCCTTTCTACCTTCCTACATATTCCAGGGATGTGACCAAACCCTTCTTTGGGAAATCCAAATATTTTTTGATGGTGAGAAACAGTACGTCTCCAGCACCTATGTTTGTATGGGTTTTTTTCTTTCACAGAATTAGGCCAGCAGGACCTGCTCATTTGGAGGAATAAGGGTTGTTGGGAAAGAGAAAACTCCCTCCGGAAGAGGAGATCCAAGAGGGATTTCACTGGCCTTGTACTTGGGCTGCTAGCGGGCCTGCACAAGGGTGCCCTTTGCAGAGCCAGCTTAGGAGTAGAGCGGTGGGCCTAACTCCTGCTTCCTATTAAGGGGACCCGCTTATGCGTTTCAAGTCAGGGGGTGGGTAATATGCAGGTTTTGCCTGGAACTGTCTTACACTTACCCTTTGAGCCAATTGGATACCCCTTAAAAATAATATTCAGCATTATTTATTATTGCTTATGTGTGCTAAGTACTTACCATGTTATCTTACTTTTTCAACCCTGCGAGGTAAGTACTACCATGTTTTCCATGTCCATTTCACAGATACGGAACCTGAAGCTTGAGTAGGCTAAGTGACTAGCCACAGGCTGCGGAGCTAATAAGCAGTACAGCTGGGATTTAAATTCTGGCAGTGTGATGTTAGAGTCTGTGCTCCTAACTGCCTCACTATGCTGCTTCTCTTTGGTGGTGGTAGGAGGGTCATCCCGACTCAAAGCCGAGGCCGAGTTGCCCAATAAAAATTTCTGCAACTCTGTCCCAAGAGCTCAGGGAGTCTCCATTGGCTCTGCCTTTGACCCACTGTCCCTATCCCTCTTGCTCTGGTCTTCTGTGCCTGGTTTTCTCTGGAAGAGCCCAGATTTTCTTGTCTGTCCATTGGGATTGGCACTTCATTTGGACTGTCTGCCTGGATATTTTTTTCAAAGATCTTATTTATTTGAGAGAGGGAGGGCAGGGGGGAGAGGGAGAAGCAGACTCCCCACTGAGTGGGGATCCCCACTGGGGGCTCAGTCCTAGGACCCTGGGACCATGACCTGAGCCAAACAAAGGCAGATGCCCAACCCACTGAGCCACCCAGGTGCTCCTCTGCTTGGATTTAAGATTGAGCTTCTCCCTTGATCACTGGCTTTCAGATCACCTTTGGTATCAAGTTCTGAAACCCTCAGGCAGGCCTAACTTCAATCTCCACCCAGGTTCCCAGCCCAGGCCCCCAACATGGATGTGGTACCCTGACATCCTGCTTGACCCACCAGGAAGAGAACAGACAGACTCTCTTGGTCTCTCTCGGACTTTTCTTCATTAGCTGCTTCTGCTGACTCCTCATCCTCAGTCATGTGCAGCAAGGTCTTCCAAGGCTTGCCCACAAGTTGATTTCCTCCAGCACACCACAAAGGAGCCAAAGCCACAGCAATGACTCATTGGTGGCCCAGGATTGTACCTTGAAGCTATAATTGTATTTGATGTCATTTGCGGCCCCTCCCTACTAGCAACTGGGATACAGCCCCAGGCAGTGTGGGGACAGAAAGAGGAAGTGTCTAATACAACAAACATAGTTCACACATTTTGTTTTGTTTTGTTTTTTCAGGGTTTTTTGAATTGCCCCAAACCGATTGCTTGTTATTGCCTCGTTCCCCGGGGGGGGGGGGGTTTGAAAGACAATTGGTTCTGGTGGGAGAGAGGTGGAGTATTTGGCCACATAACGGAGTAAAAACAAATTGTCCCCACCTCAGAGTGAGCTGGAAGCTTTAGTCAACGGTGTTCCCAGTCCCAAGCAGAGAGACAATAACACAGCTCATTTTCGGAGAAAACTCGCTTGGTTCTGTGAGCTATGGTGAAAGCCTAACAGTGCTTTGTTAATGTGTATTTTTCAGCATCTCCTTGTCGTCAACCAAGTCCTAGGGGCTACGTGGATTTAGACCACCTTATCTCCTGTTGCTGTTTTGACCACTTCCTTCCCCTTCTCAAAACCATTCAGCAGTTCTCTCCTAAGAACACCAGAAACACTAGGTCCCACCTATGAATGGTTCACACAGCGTGGATAGCATGGACTCCAGAGCCTGAATGCCTGGGTTGAATCCCAGCCCTCCCTACAACCTGTGTGACTTTGGGCAAGACGCTGAACCTCTCTGCTCCCCAGTTTCTTTTTCTGTAAAATGGGAATAATAATTCCACCTGTCTTACTGGGTTGTTATGAGGCATAAATAAATTAATATTTGTAAAGCATTTGGGGCGCCTGGCTGGCCCAGTAGGTTAAGGGTCCGACCCTTGATTTCCGCTCAGGTCATGATCTCGGGGCTGTGAGACTGAGCCTCACCTGGGGCTCTGTGCTCAGTGCAGAGTCGGCTTGAGATTCCCTGCCCCTCCCCCTACTCGCACTCTTCTCTCTCTCCCTCTTTCTTTTTTTTTTTTTTAAGATTTTATTTATTTCTTTGACAGAGAAAGACACAGCGAGAGAGGGAACACAAGCAGGGGGAGTGGGAGAGGGAGAAGCAGGCTTCCCGCGGAGCGGGGAGCCCGATGCGGGGCTCGATCCCAGGACACTGGGAGCATGACCTGAGCCGAAGGCAGACGCTTAACCAACTGAGCCACCCAGGCGCCCCTCTCTCCCTCTTTCTAATAACAATAAATAAGTAAGTAAATAAATAAATAAAATCTTTAAAAAATACATTTGTAAAGCACTTGGAACAGTGTCTGACTATAGTAAGTGCTATGTAAATGTTTGTTAAATACATAAATAAGTATATTCATTCATTAAACAAATACCTGTTGAGCATCCAATGAGCTAGCCAGGAGTTGGCAAGCTTCTGCCATAGGGGGTCATGCAGTAAATAATTTTTAGGCTTTGTAGGCCACGGGCTCTCTGTTGCAACTACTTAACCCTGCCTTTGTAGTGTGAAAGCTCTCACGGACAACATGTAAATGAATTGGTGTGGCTGTGTGTCAATTCAAATTTTATTTATAAAAACAGACTTTGGATTGGATTTGGCCCACAGGCCAAAACAGGTTGTGAAGCCCTGTGCTAGGGAATGAGGGATACAATGGCATGCAAAACAGACCTACTGAATCCTTCTGTCGAGCTTTGGAGACAGACTTTAGATAATTACATACCTTATCAATTATGATAGGTGTAGGGGCGGGGCAGGGGTGGGGGTTGGGGAAATGTAGTCTGGAAGATCAGCAAGGGCTTCTCTGAGGAAGTGGCTTCCAACTGTGATCCAAGTCAGATTTAAACAGGTGAATGGAGTGCGGGGAGAGGCATGTGTCAAATGACTTGTATTGTCACCATGGTCAAAGACTAAGGACGTTCTAAACATCCCAAATAGCCCCATCTTCCCCCTTCATTTAGTTTATGGAGAAATAACTGAGATTTTTTTTATCCAATCCTTTTCTGAAGCTGTTTTTCATTTCAGCGTGCATAATCTCTTGTGAGAATGGCATAATCATTAAGAATGTAGACTATCGCCCAGCTGCCTGGTCCACACACTAGTTGCTCACACTTGGGCAAGTGACTTAATGTCCATGTCAAAGGTACCTCTGTCTGATGACGATGACAGTGTTGGCAGGATCAACCTCATAAGCTGGTTGTGACAATTAAATAAGCCACTACATGCAACCTATTCGGATTCGTATCTGGCTCATAGTTAGTGTTAATATGCATTAGCTCTTGCTGGCATGGATTATGTGTTCAAGATCTTTTGTAAGGCACACTAACTTTTCCCTTTTTTCCTGCTAATATTACCTTCTCTATACTCTGAGGAATACCACTTCACTAAATTCTCTTATTTCAGGATTTTGTTAACAAGCCAGTAAGACAATGGGTAACATGTATTGATCACTTATGTTCCAGATTCTGTGCCAAACAGTTTACGCACAAATCTCAGATCCTCAAAAATCAAAGTTTTTTTTAAAGGTTTTATTTATTTACTTGAGACAGAGAGAGAGACCTGGGGGAGGGGCAGAGGGAGAGAGAGAAGCAGACTCCCCGCTGATCAGGGAGCTCAACGTGGGGCTCCATCCCAGGACCCTGAGATCATGAACTGAGCCGAAGTCAGACGCTTCAACCATTGAGCCACCCAGGCGCCCCAAAATCAAAGTTTTAATACCCCGGTTAAATTGAGGAGACTGAGGTTCAGAGAAGTTAAGCAATGAGAGACTGAATTTACACACGTATAATGGCCAGACCATGAAGGCAGCGTGCTATAAATTAGACATGTAGGAAGTCAGACTGCCATCTCTAGCAATAATCCGGGAAACCAAATAGTAATCCCTGTAACAACTGGCCCGAAATGGCCAGGATGTGATTAATAACTGACAGCTTCCATAATTGTTGTCCTTGCTTCCAACTTAGGACCAACCAAAGAAAGTCAATTATGCACCTCTAACCAATCACATAGGATACCCTGCTTCTAAACTGGTGCAGCCACTCTGGAAAACAGTATGGAGGTTCCTCAAAAAGTTAAAACCAGAACTACCTTATGATCTAGCAATTGCACTACTAGGCATTTACCCAAAGAATACCAAAGTATTAATTCAAAGGGATGCATGTACCCCTATGTTTATAGCAGCATTATCAACAATAGCCAAATTATGGAAAGAGCCCTAATGTCCATCGACTGATGAGCAGATAAAGAGGCTGTATATATATATAAAAAATATATATATATATGAAATGTATATATATATGGAAGAGGCTGCGTGTGTATATATATATAGAATATATATATATGTATGTATGTATATATACAATGGAATATGACTCATCCATAAGAAAGAATGAAATCTTACCATTTGCAATGACGTGGATGGAGCTGGAGAGTCTTATGCTAAGCGAAATAAGTCAGTCAGAGAAAAACAAATGCGATACGATTTCACTATATGTGGAATTTAAGAAACAAAACGAATGAGCATGGGGGAAAAAGAGAGAGCCAAGCCAAGAAACGGACTCTTAACTGTAGAGAACAAACTGAGGGTTGCTGGAGGGGAGGTGGGCAGGATGCATTAAATGGGTGATGGGATGAAGGAGGGCACTTGTGATGAACACCGGGTATTGTATGTAAGTGATGAATCACTAAATTCTACCCCTAAAACTAATATTGCACTGTATGTTAACTATGATGGGATTTAAATAAAGACTTTAAAAAAAAAAAAAGGATACCCTGCCTCTATGTATCCTGCCTACAGCTTCCCCAGGCCAACAGTGGATCCAATCAGGACACACCTGACCCCTTTCCTTTCTCCACCATAAAACGTTCCCACTCCTCTGCCTGCCTTTAAGTCTCTGCCTTAGCCTAAGTAAAAGTGACTGACTCTTTCTACAGCAAGCTCAGAATAAATAGCCTTTGCTTGTTCTTACTTGGTTGGTCTTTGTTTATATTCACAATGACATCCTAAGGGTCACAAAGATATTAAGTGGCAGGGCTAGAATTTAAGCCCTGGTCTATCAGACTCCAGGGTCCCAAGTGTTTAACCAATATGTTGTATTGCCTCTCTACCCATACTTTCTGGATGCTCTCGAAGTATACATTTTGATGGCATCCTCTTCACCTTTTCCCGCAGAAAAGAGATCATTTGCCTAGGACTCCCCGAGGCAGCAGCCCCTGTTTCCACAATTATTGGAGGCTCCCTCTCTGTGCCTTCTCCAGCTCGTTGCACAGTTGTATGTAAGTGCAACCTACGTACAATAATTACAGCACCCAGCATAAGAATATGTGTGGTTTTTTTCGGGGCTGCTATTATGAGTAAGCAGTATAATAAAGATCTAACATTTGCTTAGTTCTTATGATGTGCCAAGCACTGTGCTAAATACTTTGTATGCATTAATTATCATATTTAATCTTCAGAACAACACTAGAAAGTGAGGAATGCTCTTATTCCCATGGCACAGCTGACAAGACAGAGGCAGAGAGCACTCCAGCAATATTGGTGTTATCCAGGAGATGGAGAAAACTTCTTTGCTCCCCAGAACACTTCCAGGCAGCTCCCCTCCTACCTGAACTCCTGTTAGCAATGAAGTTCTGGTTTTATCACAATGCAAACTTCCCTGGGAGAGCTAATACATTTAGTCTTCCCAGCCCTTCACACTTCAGGCGGAATTAACATACTTCAGTTCCATTCCTCACAGCTGTTTTTTGTTTTTTTTTTTTTAAGATTTTATTTATTTCTTTGAGAGAGTGAGGGAGAGCACGGGCAGGGGGAAGGAGCAGAGGCAGAGGGAGAAGCAGACTCCCGGCTGAGCAGAGAGCCCGATGTGGGACTCGATCCCAGGACCCCGGGATCCTGACCTGAGCCAAAGGCAGACTGAGCCAGCCAGGCACCCCCCGACAGCTGGTTTTGACAGGCAGAAAAGTGGCCAAAGCAGGGACATACCCAATTGGGGGGGCAGGCTTTGGGGCATTTACTGACTGATGCAGTGCAGGCAAGAGCCAGAGAGCTGGCGCCAGGTTCTATTTCATTTCTGGTATCCTTCCTAAGAACAGTGTCTGAGGCTTTCCCAGTTTTTCCTGCAAGCTCTGAACCAAGCGAGTCCTTCCTCCTGATAATCTCTTATGTCTTCATGAAAATCAGGTTGTCAGACTTTTAAAGTTCCTTCACACTGTCACTTCCTCCAAGCAGCCTTCTTTGATTGAGGTTAGATCTATTTTCCTGAGCAACTAGAGCAGACCATGGCCAAAACTTCTAGTTCAGCCTGACCCCATTCAGCTGAGGACCACTGCATGCTCCCATCTGTGATTTAATAGAAACTTCTGAAGCCCACAGGTGGACTGGAGGGACCTGGTGTTGATATAACCTGGTTGTCTCATGTAGTGAGAGTGTAAATCATCACCCTGTCTTCAGCCCTCAGTCCATTCTGTCTCCATTCCTCTTTTTAGGAACTTTCCAAATTGACAATTTGGGCAAATTAGCTGCCACTCATTCAAAGCAGTTGAAAAAAAGAAAGAAAGAAAAAAACGAACAAATCAATATTATGCGTCCACTAGTAGCTAACTAAGCCTTTTATCTATTATCCAGATTCATCTGCGACTTGGTGTTTTCATAATAGCTGGCTTCCCCATGCTGCTGCCTAAAGTTGCTGGGGGAAAGAGAGAGTGGAGGCTGGAGAGAGAGGAAAGAGAAGAGATGTCTAAAGAAATTCTCCCTACGTGTCCCATCCCACACCATCCCTATGACAAACCTCAACCCCTAGCTGAAAATGGGAGCGGACAACCGAAGGTGACTCAGGGTTGCAGGGGGGTGGGTGGCTCTCCCAATTCAGCCTGAGATTCAGTGACACTCTTGGAGACCACACACCTGTTACGTGTGCGTAAAAACACCATTGCCAACACATGCTTTTTCGTCTTGACCTTATCCCTTCGCCTCCACAAATGTACACTAAGAAATACATGGTTCTCTAGCTCTGTGCTCCATGTACAGGTGGCTCAGTCTCTGAAAGGCATTCACATCTGCTTTTCCATTCTCCTTCTCCTTTTTCCTAGCCAGTACTCGTTTCCCTTCAGCGGTGCATGTGTGTGCACGTGTGTGTGTGTCTGGGGAGCGTCAGTGGGAGGGAGGGAAGAAAAAAGGAAGAGGAGGAAGAAGGAGGAAGCATCCATCACTGGTATAGGACCAGCTCTAAAAGGGGCCTAAGCCAGGGATGCCTGGCTGGTTTGGTTGGTAGAGCATGTGACTCCTGATCATAGGGTTGTGAGTTCAAGCCCCACGTTGGGCATAGAGCTTACGTTAAAAAAAAAAAAGAGTGATCTTGGAGTACCTGGCTGGCTCAGTTAGCAGAGCATGCAACACTTGATCTTGGGGTTATGAGTTCAGGCCCCATGTGGGGTGTAGAGATTACTTAAATAATAATAATAATAAAATTAAAAATCAGGAAAAAAAGGTGGTCCAAGCCAGGGGTCTGCAAACCTTTTCTATGAATGACCAGATAGTAAATATTTTATACACAGTTTCGGTCAGAGCTGTACAACTCTGCCACATTGTCCCATGAAAGCAGCCACATAGACAATATGTAAATGAGCAAAAATATGTTCCGATAAAACGTATTTGTAAAAATAGGTGGTGAGCTGGATTTGGTGCTTGGGCTCTCGTTTGCAGACTCCTGACTCAAACTAATGGGAAGGCTGGAGATCGTGAACGTGTGACCGTCGTTCAAGTCTGTGTTGAGCTGGGTGTCCTTCAAGTTCATGGGTCATAATTATGAACACCACTGGTTGCTCTCCAGACTTGGGAGAGGAAATCACCCCAGGAGAAGGATGGAGGGGACTTGGCCCCTTATGGCCAGACCTCAGGACATATTCTGGTAGCGTTGTTTTAAAATGGAAATCCTGGAGGCGCCTGGGTGGCTCAGTTGGTTAAGCGACTGCTTTCGGGTCAGGTCATGATCCTGGGGTCCTGGGATCGAGCTCTGCATCGGGCTCCCTGGCTCGGCGGGAGGCCTGCTTCTCCCTCTCCCACTCCCCCTGCTTGTGTTCCCTTTCTCACTCTCTCTCTCTCTCTCTGTCAAATAAATAAGTAAAATCTTAAAAAAATAAATGAATAAAATAAAATGGAAATCTTGGGGCTCCTGGCTGGCTCAGTGGGTTAAGCCTAACTGACTTTTGATTTCTGCTCAGGTCATGATCTCAGGGTCTTGAGATCAAGCCCCGCCTTGGGCTCTGTGCTGGGCCCTGGGGGTGGAGTCTGCTTAGGATTCTCTCTCTCTCTCTCTCTCTCCCCCTCTGCCCCTCCCCCTCACTCGTGCATGCTCTCTTTTAAAAAAAATTTAAAAAATAAAACTGAAATCCTGATAGGAGCTTGTTTCCTTTCTGTTTCTTCTACTTTCTAAAATTATAATGTGGGTTTTTTTGTTTGTTTGGGGAGGGAGGCAGGAGAAAGATTGGGAGGTTTCCAATGACATGAAATTCTGATGAATGGGATCCCAGTTAAAAGAGGACTGCCTGCCTCCAAGTTACCAGCAGAGCCAGCTTGTTCACCAGTCAGGGCTTAGCGCTACAAGGGCTGGTATATTTGTCCGTCAGTGTCCAAGATTCCCGAGTGGCCTGATCAAAACTCTTGCAGGCGTAGAATATGCCTGGGACTCAAGGCCCCTGGGAGGGCTTCTAGAATATGCTGGAAGGCTACTCTGCCCCAGGAGGTATGAATCTGCTCAAGGCTTGGGATGGCAAATAGATTTTGCTTTGTATGCTCATCCCAGCTGATTGGTAGGTAGGTAGCCGCCATCTTTTGAGGCCATATCTGGGGTGAATGGAAAAGTGAGTCTGCTTGATTAACGAGGCCTGCTCTGGGCATGGGAAGAGAGAGGGGAAGCATAAGGGCACCCCATTCTGCTCCAGGCCTGGCGAAATGGACAGGGTATCTAAGAAATGCAGATTATTTGCTGAGTCCTATCTGCCAATGCTTGGCTGGCTGGTGAGAGACATTCTTTCAAACATCTGAGTGAATCAAGTGACTCATGGAAAGGTGGCCCAGTTAAGGCCTATTTTTGTGACTATTATCACCCATCATTCCGATGTCTCCTGTGGTACAATCTAGAGCACACCCCTGCCGGGGATGTCCTGTAAGGAGGGCTGTGTTGTCTTTACCAGGAACCATCTATGTTCATTGCACTGGCACTGAGGGGTACAGACAGAGGCGGGGAAGAAGGAGTCCTATCCACCAAGAATTTTTTTATAAAGATTTACTTATTTATTTTGGGGGGGGTGTGGCAGAGGGAGAGGGAAGAGAATCTCAAGCAGACTCCCCAATAAGTGTGGAGCCCGATGCGGGGCTCGATCTCACAACCCTGAGACCATGGCCTGAGCTGAAACCAAGAGTTGCTCAACTGACTGAGCCCCCCAGGTGCCCCCACTGAGATTTTTTTTAATCTGGGAGAAACCAGGATACAAAGCAGTATCGAAACCATAAAGCAGATGGAGAAGAGATTAAGAAAAATGCTGTGGAAGAACAGAGTAGCGAAATGAGCTTTAACCCACAGGAGATGGCTTTGGGGCCTCAGTGAGGGAGGTCAGGTAAGTCCGTATGGAGGAGTCAGCCTATGAACCAGGCCTTGAAGGTGAAGTTGATTTTAGGGTATAGAGAGGACAGTGAGGACCTGCTTTCTTTCTTTCGTTCTTTCTTTTTTAAAGATTTTATTTGTCAGAGAGAGCGCACACAAGCAGGGGAGCAGCAGGCAGAGGGAGAAGCAGGCTTCCCGCTGAGCAAGGATCCCTATGCAGGACTCGACCCCAGAACCCCAGGATCATGACCTGAGCCGAAGGCAGATGCTTAACCGACTAAGCCACCCAGGAGTCCCAAGGAACTGCTTTCTTAAAGGTCTTCTTACCTGGGGCCTGGTGCTTCTCAATCTTATTTACACCGAACATACCCGAGGAATAGAATATATCCCATCCATTCATTTTTCAAATTTTTGGAGTGCCAATGGTGTGCCTGGTTGTGAGCCAGAGGTTGCCTAGCCTCTCCCATAGGGGACCATGCTTCTCAGAGGAGAATCTCCCATTCTGCCAATTCACCCGTCACACTGCAACCAGAGCCTGCATGCTTGCTTTAGTTTGCATTTTCTAACATTTTATTATTTCTTTTTAATCACAACTACGTGCCAATGATGCAAAAGAGTATCAATAAAAAGTTTTCTTCCCACACCCAGTCTTATTGAACCCCTGGTAACAGTCCCTCATGTATTCTGCTGGAGAGAGTCTATGCAAACACAAGTAGATAGGCCCATGCTCTTAGCCCCAATGGTAGCATGTCATACTCATTATTTAGCAACTTGCCTTTTTCACAGAACCATGCATCTTAATGATGCTTTCCATAAGCACATACAAAGACTAGCCATTTTAGAGCTTCATCCTATTCCGTTGTATGGATTGCCAAGAATTATTTAACCAGTCTCTTATTGACAGATGTTAAGGTTTTCTGCCACCTTCTGCTAATGAATAATCTTTACCCGTGTGGGGGTATATTTGTATGATAAATTCTTAAAAGTGGAATGGTTGCATCAAATGGTGCAGACAGTTGTAACTTTTAGACACAATCCCACCAGCACAGTGTGTTATTCAACTTTTTCATGTTCCTTATTCTGATAGATGAAAAATGAGATCTCACTGCAATATTAAACCGCATTACTCTTAGGATAAGTGACGTTGAGCACCTTTGCATATGTTTGTCATTTACGTTTCCTTTTCTGTGAACTGTTTCCATCTGTTGCCCATTTTTTCTATTGGTTTAGTGGTCTTTATTAATTTGCAGCAGCTCTTTATATAGTAAGGAAATCAGCTCTTTGTGATGTAGATTGAAAAATTTTTCCCCGCAGGTTAAAGATCCTCCACTTTAGTCCTGATACTTCTTATAGTTTCTTGTTCTCCTTCTCCTTCTTCTTCTTCTTCCATTTCTCAATCAGAGCATGTAGCGAAGTGACTATATTGAGAATCTTTTCCTGAGTCTACCTATAGTCTAAGGAAGTTTCTTTCCTTCTGGATCCTCTTTTTGCAATTCTTTGCTAAAATATTAGCTGGCTAGTGATGATCTTCTTTCAGGTCAGGGAATCTTTCAGAATCTGATTAAAGTTGTGGCCCAGAAAGAGACACATAAAACACACCTACAACTTTGCATTTACTTTTAGGGCATTCCCAACCCTCTGGAGTCCTGTTACCATGGCCTAAGGACAACCTATAGCAGAATCTCTTGGGAACTAGGGATGCCTGGGTGGCTCAGTCGGTTAAACAGCTGCCTTTGGCTCAGGGTCCTGGGATCGAGTCCTGCACTGGGCTCCTGGCTCAGTGGGGAGCCTGCTTCTCCCTCTGCATCTGTTGCTCCCCTCCTTGTGCTCTCTCTCTCTGACAAATAAATAAATAAAATCTTTAAAAAAAAGAATCTCTTGGGAACCTTGTTTACAATTCAGACTCCTGAGCCCCTCTCTAGAGCTAAGGAACCAGACTCTTTCCAAATGGATGAAGCCATGGAATCTGCATTTAAACACATCATGCTAATTATGATACGCACTAAAGAAGCATCCCACAACCTAGGGGCATCCATGGATCCAGGTTAAGGACTGCTGGTTGAAACCCCCATCTCCAACCAGAGTATTTAAATTCTGATCAGAAAATTTGAAAGAGGAAAAAAAAACCCTCAGGATTCAAGAGAAAAGAAGTTAGAAAGGTGGAGTGACAGATGGGGAAAATGACACTTTTGTGCAGTGGTCTCTCAAATTATGCCACGCGGTCAGTCAATTATAACACCAACCCACTGTGTGTGTGTGTGTGTGTGTGTGTGTGTGTGTGAAGGACAGGGAGAATCACATGTGAAGCTCTCTTTATCTTTTTTTGTTATGTAGATCAGAAATGACCTTTTCGATATTTCTCCCTCTTTTTCCCTCCTCCTCTCCCTACCTCCACTTCTCTTTCTCTCTTCTTTCATTAAAATACAAGCAAAGCACATCCTCATTCCAAGAGGGAAAGGTGCTATTGAAGGGGGAAGTCCTTCATGGGCAAAGCAGGGTTTCATAGAGGCCTGAGTCTTCCTCAAATAAGCCTTTGATATGGATGATTCGACGGACATTTGATTTTTTTCACAGGGTTCCCCAGACCTCAGCTTTTGCTCTCTGGGTGCCACAGGGTCATTCTTCCGTGTTGGTGGCACTTTCTCCTTCGATAGGCAGCTTCCCCCAGGGGACCCCCTGGCCTCCTCTGTTGGCTGGTGTTTGCTTTTTCTTCCCACGAAATAAACAGTATGTTCTGACTACTGTCTTAGAGTAGTGTCTCTTAATTTTGTGGGCCTCTCCTTGGACAAAAGCGCCGAACACACAGTTTGCTTGAGGTACTGGGGGTCCGTGAGGTTCCTGAAGCCCATCCATGAGCTCCCTAGGGCAATACTACCCAAACTTTCATCTTGGATGGCTGAGCATCCAGATCACTCAGGGAGCTTGTTAGAAATCCCAGGGCTGGGGCGCCTGGGTGGCTCAGTTGGCTAAGCGTCCAACTCTTGATTTTGGCTCAGGTCATGATATCAGGGTCCTGAGATCATGCCCCATGTCAGGCTCCCCACTCAGCACAGTCTGCTTGGGATTCCCTCTCTCCCTCTGTTCCTCTACTCTATCTCTCTCAAATAAATAAATAAATAAATAAATAAATAAATAAATAAAATCTTAAAGAAAGAAAGAAATCCCAAATCCCAAGGCCCATGCTTCACCCCAGACCTAATGAACCATAATCTCTGGGCCCTCTGCCTGGACAAGCTCCCCAGATGGTTCTGGTACATACTGCAGTGGGGGACCTACAGGTCAGACTTAAGAACCTTGCTGGTGGGTTCCTTTCTGTAATGACTAGGGGGGCATCCTTCAGTACCCATGGGAGTCTTCTCCAAAGGAAGTCAGCTCAGGGGAGTGCAAGGCACTAGGGACCGTCACATGTGCCTAACAGGGGACACTTCAAGTAAGGAGGCTAACATGCGGATTTTGTTTTATTCCACGATCACACTTGTATTGGGGAACATGCTGGGAGGCTGGGTACACTTGGGAGATGAGAGAATAAGACAGGGCAGCCTGAGAGCTCTTCAGCGATTCTCTTTATGGATACAGTCTATCTAAGCTCTCCATAAGCAAACCTGGGCTTGAACATTGAGGCCGACAGCCTGATGTTGCTCAGTGGGGAGATGAGGCTCAGGTGAACCAAAGCCCAGTTAATAACACAGCATCTCATCATGGCAGCCTGTCTCACTTCTGACAGCCTGAGAGTGTTTCCTGGGGGAGAGCCCTCCTCTCCCCCAGCTCCACTCCCCAGGCAGGGTCCCTCAGCTCTCTTGAGGGAGCTCAGATAAAGGCTGCTCTCCAGGGAGCTGTCTGACTCCCCACCTCTGCCCTGCTACTTTCCAGCTGATGAGCAATGTTTGAGGAGACAGGGAGGGCAGGCTTCCTGGAGGGCCACACATGCTCCTCTTGCCAGATGGCTGGAAGATTCCACTGAACAGACACTGCCAGGTCCTGTGGTGAGAGAGGCCCGTCATGGCTCATTTCATGGGACAACAGCATCCCTCGAGGTGGTCACCTTTGGTGCAGGAGTTTCTCCGTCACCCCGGAACTCAATTCAGCTCTCAGTCCCAAGAAGAACCATCGTGTGCCAGTGGAACCAATCAAGAATAAAATCAGCAAAGCACAGAAGGCTGATGTCCAAACTGACCTCCAATTTATTTACTTATTTTTCGTTAAGTTTTTTATTTGAATTCCAGGATAGTTAACATACAGTGTTATGTTAGTTTCAGGTGCATGATATAGTGATTCAACACTTCCATACATCACCCTGTACTCATCACCACAAGTGCCCTCCTTCATCCCCATCACCTATTTCCTCCATCCCTCCACCCCCCTCCCCTGTGATGACCACCCCCTTCCCTTGTGATGTATGTTCTTTAGAGTTAAGAGTCTCTTTCTTGGTTTGCACCCCTGCTCTCTTTTTTTTTTTAATCCTTTGCTCAGAGAAAGACAAATACCATATGATTTCACTCATATGTGGAATTTAAGAAACAAAACAAATGAGCAAATGACCTCCCGTTTATTAAGTATCAGTGACAGTTCTATCTGCAGCAGCAACATATTCCATATTTGATGTGGTTTGGGTAGGGGCCTAACTTCTTCCAGACCCCAATTCTAAAACATCTCACAACAGGCTCTGCACCTGTGCCTTCCATCTTCACCATTGGAGGTGCTTTTCTGCATTCGAGGATGCGTTCTCAGTGGGAGTGATATCACCGCCTAGGGGGCAAAAGTTGGTTCTTGGGGGTAGAGGGATCTTAGATGTTACAGTGGGGTGTGGCCCTCCAAAGGGCAACAGTGCACAAACAGATCTCCACTACATCTGTGGTATTAACATTTTATGGGAGGACATTAGGGAATAAATGTCTAAAAAGACTCCTTGGTGGAACAATAATACAAAAAAAAAAAAAAAAAGGAAGTTTGAGAAACACTGGTTTAGGGGAAAGGTAAGGAACTTCTAACTCCAGGGTCAAATCTGGTCCTTGGCCTGCTGATTTCCAGCTTGGCCAGTTATTTCTCTGGGCCTTGTTGTAGTAAGCCAGAAAATAAAGTGTTCCTGGGCAGACTGCCCTAGCTGAGTCATTTACAGGGGAGCAGTAGGTAGAAGGATGAAGGGCAGTTGAAGATTTGTGAAGGGTGGCTGGCTAATAACCTAATTGGAATTTCAAAGGCTGAAGCCGAAAACCTAAATTAATTTCAAAAAGCAGCTTATCTTGCTAACACCTCCGAATTCTCAGAATTTATAGTGTCTCTTTCTGCCTCGAATTTGATGAAGGTCAGAGAAGGGCTCTGAATTGGAGAACGGCCCTGGTTAATCTCTGCAATGAGTCAGTGAGGCCTGATGACAAAAGGGCTCTCCACCACTTGGTTCAGGCATTGACTTCCTCACCCAGGGTTCTTGAGTCTTGATGCTTTAACTAAAACCTGGTTTCCTGAGCAGGCCCGTCTCACGGAAGCAGCTCAGTCCCTCATAGCCTATCAACTTCCACGCCAGAAGGCCGGGTGGGTGCCCTACTCTTTCCCCAGTGCTGCTTCCAGGCCAGTATTCCTCCACATTCACGTCAAAACCTCTACTCCTTTGAAGCTCCTTCTACCTAGCAATACTCTGTTTTCCCCCCCTGTGCACTGTGGTCTATCTGCTAAAGCGCCCATTATTCAAGGAAGGTGTAGGCACCTACCTTTCTGCCTTCCTCTTCATCCCAAATCCTGCCATCTTTCTGGATTTCCACTCAGCGCTTCAAAAATTCAGTCTACGTTCTCCCTATAGCGAAGTGATATTTTTAGAACAGAAATTAAATTATGTCTCCCATCTGCTTAAAACCTTGCAATGGCTTCCCATTGCTTTTAGGATAAAGTCTGTGTTTCTCACCATGCATGGGGTTACAAGGCCCTGCATGATTGGTTTCCCAACTACTCGCAGTCTCTCTTTTAGGATTCTTGGGTTCTCTCAGTCTGCTCTAGCACATGAACTCACCAAGTTCATTCCTCAAAGTCCTTTATGTTTGCTCTTCCCTCTACCTGGCAAGTTTTGCTCCCAAATTTTGGCATGGATAAATTCTTCCCATCCTTCCAGTTCGCAACTGAAATGTCACTTGAAAGAGGCATTCCTTGGTCACCATATACAAGATAACTCCCACCCAGTTACTCTCTTGCACAATATCTTTCTTTATTATTTTCATAGCCCAAGTGTCCTTAAATGATCTTTTCTGTATACTTGTTTTTGTCTGTCTCCCCCAGCCTGAATGTGATAAGAAAAAAAGCTTGGTCACTGCTGCATCTCTAGCACCTAGAATAGTGCCCTGCACAAAGTAGGTGTGGTAGGCAGCCTCTAAGATGGCTCCCATCGTCCCCACCTCCTCTTATTCATGCCCTTGTGTAATCCCCTCTCCTTGAGTGTGGGCTGAACTCTGACTCCTTTGTAGTAAATAGAATGCAGTGGAGGTGACAAATGTCACTTCAGAAATTAGGTTACAGGACTGTGGCTTCTGTCTTGAATACCCTCTCTCACTCTTTTGCTTGCTCACTCTGAGGGAAGCCAGCCACCAGGTTGTGAGCTGCCCTATGGAAAGACCCAGGTAGCAAGGAACTGATAACTCTGGTCAACATGCAGAGAGCCCCTGAGGCCTGCCAGCAGCCATGTGAGTGAGCTTGAAAGGGATTGGAAATGGATCAGTCAAGCCTTGAGTTATAGCCCTGGCCAACTCCTTGATTGAAACCTTGTAAGAAATGTTCAGATAGAGACAAGTAAGCCATGCTCAGACTCCTGACCCACAGACACTGTGAGATAATAAATGTTTGCTATTTTAAGCTTGTAGATTTTGGGGTAATTTGATCACAACAATAAATAGCTAATATAGTAGATTCTCAATAAATGCCTATTGATTTAGTGAATTCTTGGCGACCTCCCCATTCTCAATGACCCTGCCTTTCATCCCACTTTAGCCGCCCACTCTCTTGGCTACACCCTTGTCCTTGTCATCATCCAGAATTGCTCTACTTCTGAAATCACCAACTAAGACATCTTACCTGGTGCCCACACCCCTTCATCCTTCAAACTTGATCAGTTACTCCCAGTATACTAGTCTTCAACCTCACTGTGACTCAGTTCAGAGACATCACATCACAGGTTGGTCCCCAGAAAGCGAATTCTCAGAGGGAGTTTAGTGTGCAAGACATTCATGAAGGAGTGCCCTTGGGATTAAAACATACCTATAGGAAGGAGGTAAAGGAAGCAGAACTGGGTAGAAGTGGGGACGCTCCGTGACAGCTTTGGTCAACCCCCCAGGGAAGTTCTGAGGCTACAATGGCCCTTAAGTGTTGCTCTGAGTTGGGCCAAGATAGCCAGGCCTTTATACGCCCTATCTCAGTCAGTCATTGGAAGTGGGCCACTGGAGAGGGGGTGTGACTTTGGGTAAGACAGCTAGCTCTCTGCAGCTATGAAGCAATCCCTGAAAGGCCTGGCAGGACAGCCGAGGGCAGCATGGGATAGAATTCCCAGCAAATGAGGCAAAAGTCCTTCACTGAAAGGTGATCAGGGTTGCACATCACAACCCAGGTATGTGTATGTGAGGTAATTGTATCTAATACCTCAGTCTATTAGCCTCCTTCCTGTTCTCGTTGTTTCCCCAACTCAGCTTATATACTGTTTTTTATCACTCCAATTGTACTCAAATCCTTGTTGCATTGCCTTTCCGTGTTGCCTGTCCAGGCGAAACCTCCAACCTTAAGTGAATTCAGGTAATTTTCTTCCCCATTCCTGTACCTGAGCTGCTGAACATAGATAGAGAAAATCAAGTAATTGTGTATAGTGATGTTTCCATAAATCTGTAGTTTCCAACCTCCATATGGGTCCTCAGTGCTGTCAATCCTAATATTGTTTTCCTTGTGAGCATCCCCCGCTCATAGCTCCAGCTATTTCAAAACTTCTCCATATCCTTTAAAGCACTGCACTCCCTACTTCTCCCAATCCCATCTGAACAAATGACCTCGCCTCCTGTTCAAGGAGAAAATCATTATCGGAAGAGAGTTTCTACAACTTTTTTCCAACAAATCTCCAAGTAGACAGGATCTATTGATTCTATCTCCCAAATAACTTCCAAATCCACTCACTCCTTACCACCTCTACAGTCCCTTCCCTAGTTCAAGCCCCTATCCACTTACGTTTGAATGGCTGCCGCTGTCTTTCTAACTCATCGCAATTCTAGAGTTTTATTCACACCCATTGGAGTGCAACATCATGCTTACCTTCTTCTCTTTGCCTCCACATGTAAGTTTCTCTGTGCCCATAATACTTCCCCTTTTACATCAGTCCCTATGTCCTGCCTAACTCCTCCTTTCTGTTGAGGTGTTAGCCTAACTGACTCCTCAGTAAGAACTCATTTGACTCTCCAAACTAGATTAAGATCCTTTTTTATACGTTTTCATAGCACACTGTAGTCCCTTTTTCATAGCACATTTACACCTTATACTCGTTATTTATTGCTGTGTAACAAATTACCCCCAAAATTTAGTGGCTTGAATCACCAAGCATTTATTACTTCACAGTCTCTGTGGGTCAGGAGTGGCTTAGCTGGGTGATTCTGACTTAGGATCTGATATGAGGTTGTAGACAAGGTGTTCACTGGGACCATAGTCATCAGAAAACTTGATTGGGGTTGGAGGATCTGTTCACTCACATGGCGTTTGGCAGGAGGCCTCAGTTCCTTGCTATATAGACCTTTCCACAGGGCTTTTTGAGTGTCATCACAATATGGCAGTGACTTCCTCCAGAGCAAGTGATCCAAAAAAGGGAGAAAGAAAGAAACTGCAATGCCTCTATGACCAAGTCTCAGAAGTCACACGTCATTACTTCTGCCACATTCTATTTGTTAGAAGTGAGTCACTAAGTTCAATCCACAGTCAAAGGGAAAGAAATTGGGGCCCCTGACTCATTTGGAAGAATGTGCAACTCTTGATCTCAGGGTTGTGAGTTCGAGACCCACACCGAGTGTAGAGATTACTTAAAAATAAGATCTTTAAGGGCACCTGGGTGGCTCAGTCTGTTAAGCGCCCAAATCTTGATTTCAGCTCAGGTCTTGATCACAGGGTCATGAGTTCAAGCCCTGCACTGGGCTCCACGCTGGGCATAGAGCCTACTTACTTAAACAAAGTAAAATAAAATAAAATAAAATCTTTTTTTTTTTGAAAAGGGAAGGGAATTGAGTTTCAACTCTTGAAAGGAAGAGTATAAGAACATTTGTGGACATATTTTAAAGCTGCCATACATCTCTTTGTAATTGTGTGTCTGCCTGCCTTTACCAGACTGTAAGCTCCATTAGAGCAGGTACCACGTCTGTCTAGCTCACTCTGTGTTTCCAGCATCTATCACAGTACCTAGAGCATAATGGAAGTTCAATAAATGTTTGCTGAAGGAAGGAAAGCATTAATAAATTGATAGCTTTTATTAGAATGAAGGAGAAGACATTACGCCATAATTCTTTATGAATCATTAACCTCTCAGATAAAATCAGTGTATCAGATTAGCTTTGGGGAGAATGGGGTCCAAATGAAGAAGAGTTACATGATGGGAGTAAAAACTTTGATGGAGGCAGTGTCAGCTCTGCATCCAATGCTCAGAAGTTGTTTTCTGAGCCTTGGAACCTTGGAAATATTTCCTGAAGAGCCACCGGGGAGGATGGGCAGATGGGGCTGTTTTTTGCCTTCCTCCTGGTAGGGCAATAAATGATAGAACCAAGACTTTGGCTTTCATTCTAGGACCTGTCAAATTCCTCTTCTGGAATTGACTGTTCTCTGATTCATTAGATGACAATTGTCAGGACACCAAGAAAGCATATGTAGTCTCTAAACATTTTCCGGATATTACCAGCACTGATTCTAACCCTCTGCCTGAATGTGGGAATCAGCAGGGACTCAAACAGTACAAACTGTGTCACCTAGTGCTTGGGGTTTTTGTTAGTGGTGGTGGCACTGTTTTCCTTCCAGGATAGATCCATGGTGTGGTTCTGGATATTGTTTTTGGCTTCTTGCCCTCAGCCTTGTTCTTCCTTCCTCCGAACTCTTCTGCAGAGTACCTTTAAAACACCTATTCTTTGCTTGAATCAACTAGGTTCAGTGTCTGTTACTTGCAACTAAGAAGCCTAATGATTTGCCCAAAGTCATCCAGCCAGCCAAACAGTGACATTTTGCGTCAAACAAAATTTGGATAATGTCTGACTCCAGTGCCTAGATTCCTCAACATTTTCACCCTTCCTTCCTGGGCAAGGCTTTCTCTCCAAACAGCAAGACCCCTACTCTCTCAGCCAAGCCCATAGCTCAACGGCCACTCTGACACCAGCACATCAATCTAACAAGCCGACACAAGTTATGGAGTTCCTAGTCTGCAAAAAATAAGTCTAAGTTCTTGGGGTGGGGGTGAAAGGTCACATGGAGATGAAAAGGATATTATTCCTTTATTTAGGAGAGCAAGTACACACTCCTACTTTAAAAACCAAGTAGGCTAAAATCAATGCCATTAAAGGGCTAGAAATTGCTCTGGGGAGCAGGGTTCCTATAAGGGAAAGATGATCCAATTGGGGAAACCAGGAAAAGCAAAGAGGTGGCATTGATCCAAATAATGGGAAATTCTAAGGCACAAACTACTAATTTTCTTTAAAAAAAAATACAAAGAATAAAGGAAGAGAAAGTGAGGAGTACCTAGGGATTAGTAGATATTTAAGAGACTTATCAAAGATGCTCATCATCACTCATCATCAGGGAAATGCAAATTGAAACCACGGTGAGATATCAGTTCACAGCTGTTAGAATGGCTGTCATCAAGAAGACAAGAGATAACAAGGGTTGGTGAGGATGTGGAAAAAGGGAACCCTCGTGCAGTGTTGCTAGGAATGTAAATCAGGCAGCCATTGTGGAAAACAGTATAGACTTTCCCCAAAGAACTTAAAAAAGAGTTAACGTATGATACAGCAATCTCACTTCTAGGTATATAGGTGAAGAAAATGAAATCACTATCTCAAAGAGAGATCTGTACCTCCATGTTCATTGCAGCATTATTCACAATAGCCAAGATAAGGAAATGACCTAAGTGTTCATCAGTGAATTAATGGATAAAAAAATGTGGTGTATATACAAAAAATAGTATTCAACCATAAAAAGAAGGAAATTCAGAGGACGCCTAGGTGGCTCAGTCGGTTGAGCAACCGACTGTTGGTGTCAGCTTGGGTCATGATCTCAGGGTCATGAGTTCGAGCTCCACTTTGGGCTCTGTGCTCAGTGCGGATGCTGCTTGAGATTCTCTCTTGCATGCTCTCCCTCTGCCCTTTCCTGCCACTCACATGTGTGCTCTCTCTAAAATAAAATAAAATCTTTTTATTCATTTATTTGCTTGACAGAGAGACAGAGAGAGTGCGCACAAGTAGGGGGAGTGGCAGGCAGAGGGCAGAGGGAGAAGCAGGCTCCCTGCTGAGCAGGGAGCTGGACGTAGGGTTCAATCCCTGGACCCTGGGACCATGACCTGAGCTGAAGGCAGACGCTTAGCCAACAAAGCCACCTTAGGCACCCCTAAAATAAATAAAATCTCTAAAAATAAAAGAAGGAAATCCAGCCTTTTGTGACAGCATGGAGGAACTTGAGGGCATTACGGTAAGTGAAATAAATCTAAACAGAAATAGACAAATACTATATGATCTCATTTATAGACGGGATCTAAAAAAAAAAGAGCCAGATTCAGACCAACAGAGAATACATTGGTGGTTGCCAGGGACTAGGTGGAAGGGGGAAATGGAGGAGATATTCATCAATGGGTAAGATATTCGTCAATGGGTACAAATTTCCAGTTAGAAGATGAGTAAGTTCGGGGAACGAAATGTACCCCATGGTGATTGTAGTTAACAATACTGTATTGCACGCTTGAAAGTTGCGAGAGTATATCTTACTTAAATGTTCTCACCACACATGAAAATGATAGCAATGTGAAGTAACGGATGTGTTAGCTAACTTTATTGTGCTGATCATTTCCCAACATATACATGTATCAAATCATCATGTTGTACACCTTAAATTCACACAAGGTTTGTTTTTAGATTGTACATATAGGTGAGGTCATCCAATATTTGTCTTTCTCTGACAGATATTTTTTCCATGTTTTGGCTATTGTAATAATGCTGCAATCAAAGTGGGGGTGCATAGATCTTTTTGAGTCAGTGTTTTCATTTACTTCAGATAAATTCCCAGAAGCGCAGTTGCTGGATCATATGGTAGTTCTATTTTTAGTTTTTTGAGGAAACTCCATACTGTTTTCCATTGTGGTTGCACCGATTTACATTCCCACCAACAGCGCAAGAGGGTTCTCTTTTTTGTTCACATCTTCCCCAACATCTGTTATCTCTTGTCTTCTTGATGATAGTCATTCTAACAGGTGTGAGATGATATTTCATTGTGGTTTTGATTGGCATTTCCTTGATGATTAATGATGTTGAGCACCTTTTCATGTACCTGTTGGCTATTTGTATCTCTTCTTTGGAAAAATATCTATTCAGATCCTCTGCCCATTTTTTAATTAGTTTGCTTTTTGTCACTTGAGTTGTATGAGTTGGATATTAACCGCTTGTCAGATATATCATTTGCAAATATTTGCTCCCATCTGGTAGATTGCCAAATGTGGGAAATGTGTGCCCAGGAAGAGGCAGATGAAAGACATTTGAATAGCATGTTCTGTGTCACAGCAACTTACTTAACCTCTTGTGCTTTAGTATGCTCCTCTGTAGAATGGGGATAATAATATCATGTATCTCATAGACTTATTGTAAGTATAATATGAGTCAATACATGTAAAGTTCTCAGAGCAAGGCCTAACACATAATAAGTGCTTAGTAATTTTTATGTATGTATTTCTCTAAAAATGAGCCTTGACACATGGGGAAGGTTATTGACAGCCAAAGAAGGGGTTTGGTGAGATAGTCTATTTTACAAAGAGAGGGGACAGCATGAGCAAGGGGGCAAAAGGGAAGTGGGGGCTGTGTTCAGGGACTAGTGAGTGTGTGGTGTGAAGAAGGGGATGGTAGGTTGGAGTCCCTCGTGGAAGGCCTCAAACACCCAACCAGCAGGCAATAGACCACCACTGAAAAACTGAAGGCATAGAAAAATCATAAAAATCATAGGATCATATGGAATTGCAATAATGGAAGAATGACTAGGTGACATATAGTCCGATCTCTTCATTTTACAGGGAATGTAATTGAGACAAGAGAGAATGAAGTGACTTGTCCAACATGACATGACTTGCCGATGGCATGACTGAGATGAGTTCAACCTTCTTAACTCCCTAACCTCTGGTTTTCAACTATATTTTTTTTCCTCTTAACAATGGTAGAAGACTTTACAGAGATGAATTTGTCAGGTTCTAATCTCAAGTTCGCCACTAACTTGTTATGGGCAAGTTACTTCGTCTCTGGATTCCAGTTTTCTCTTCTGTAAAGTCAAGATTGTGCCATATGGCCTCTAAAGTTCCCTCTTCTAGCTCTAAAATTAGAATTAAATTTGAGTTCAGTAAGTTTGGAACCAATTCAGTTTGACAGTCCAAGACAGAGACTGATAGTTGTCTCTCATTATCAGTTCTCCTTCTTTAGTATAGAACCTCCAATTTTTACCTGGGAATATGGCTGCCAGAATCAATTTTATATTTCCAGTCTCCCTTGGAGCTATGGGTGGCTAAGTGACTAAGTTCTGGCCAATGGGCTATAAGCTATGTTTTGGTGGTGGACACAACTTTCAGGAAGTATCCTTCAAAGGAGGATACTTCTTTCTTTCTTCCTCCTGGTAGGAATGCAGACGTGATGGCTGGAGGTGGAGCAACCATCTTGAATCATGATGTGACATTGGCCCAGGCATGGAGGTTGTGTTTTGCGGAAGTGCAGAGCAACAAGATAGAAGAGCTCTGGATCCCAATGCTTGTGGAGCTATCACTAACCCTGGACTTCCTAAGTTAACATTAGCAAGAAATAAGCATCTACCTTACTTAACCCACTGTCATTTTGGGTGTTCTGTCATGTGCAGCTGAACCTATATTATAACTGATACAGGGCATAACTGATGCACCAGATGATACCGAGAGTCCGAACTATCAATAGTTTGGCAGCAGTGACTCTAGGAAAGTACCAGTGAATTGAAGATTACTCCAAGGTGTTGAGCCTGAATGACTACTATCAGAAATAGGGAAGTTGGAGGAGGAACGAGTTTGAGAGGAAAGATAATGAATTTGTCTTTAGATATGAATAGAGGCTTCATGAAGAGATCACATGAACATTTAATGCCCAAATGACACCAAATGCAGGCTCTCAGAAACACTTCCATAAGGAGGAACACAGAATTCCCTCAGAAACTCCTCCAGTTATATTTGTGAGTCTCAATGGCATCTCACTTCATGCTTAGAGACGTGTCCTCTCATGTTCTTGAATCTAACTTCCTTTTTTTTAAAAAAAAGATTTTATTTATTTATTTGAGTGAGAGAGAGATAGAGAGATAGAAAGCACGCCTGAGAGAGAGCACAGCGGGGGGATGAGCAGAAGGAGAGGGAGAAGCAAGTTCCCCACCAGGACCCTGGGATTACGACCTGAGGAGAAGGCAGACACTTAACCAGCTAAGCCACCCAGATGCCACTTAGCTTCCTTATTAGAGTCCCTTGTCATAGCTTCTTCCCTCATAAGAACACTCTGGACCATGCACAGCTGCCCTCTCCCAGTGGCCATCCTGAACAGCACTGTTGTCTATCGCAGAGTGGTAGGCGGGGGGAGGGTTGGTCTCTCTCCAACTTTGTGACTCACTTTGTCACCTGCACCATAAAGCAACACACCTTATGCACAGAATCACCCAAAGTACATAGATTTTCTAACACCTCGTTTTAACTGGACCCAAAATCAATTTCTTTAGAACCACTAGAGCACAGACCCAGTGACTGTAGTGCACAGACTCTAAGATAATCCCCATCTCCTGGCATATCATTGTGTAATACCCTCCTCTTGAGTGTGGGCTGCCTGAGCAACTTGCTTCTCACCAAAAGATTATGGCAAAGGTGATGAGAAGTTATTTCTGTCCTTATGTCTTGCTAGCTGATTCTCTCTATTGCCTTCATGGTTTGCATGCTTTGATGAAGCAAGCAGCCTGTTGGAGAAACCCACGTGACAAAAAACTGAAGGAGGCCTCTAGTCAACAACCAGGAGGGAATTGAGGCTCTCAGCTCAACAGCCCATGAAGAACTGAATCATACCAATGACCATGTGAACTTGGAAGTGAACCCTTCCCCAGTTAAACCTTCCAGTGAGACCCCAGCCCCAGCTGACACTTGGATTGCAGCCTTGAAAGAGACCCTGAAGCAAAGGCTCCAGTTAAGCCATATCCAAATTCCTTACAGAAACTGTGAGATAAGAGATGTGTGTTGATTTCAGCTGCTAAATTTATGGTAATATTTTTATGCAGCAATAGATAACGCATAGAAAAATATTTCCTCCATTTTCCTCATTGCTCCTCAGGCCCCTGCCTCCTCCACCCCAAAGTCTACACCATGCTTATCAATTTATGCAAATATACGTCTTCTGGGATCACCAGCCCACTATTTCTGCAATTACAGAATTTGGGCATCCAATTTCAGCTACAACCTGGACAAATAAATAAGAAGATACAAGATTTTATCATTCCCTTACCTATGGTACGGCACAGCTTACGTTAACTCTAGTTTCACCTTCTGACATCTTGCATTTAGTTATCTTGGTGTGTTTCATTTCTCCTAAAGTTGTCCTGGGCTCTGAGGCTCCAAGGAAGTTCAGTTGTGAAGTCTCTAGCTGATCACAGATGCATCTCTCAGAGCCCCAACTGGTTTATTTAGTTGGCTTCAGTTCATAGAGCTATTCGGGTCTTGGCTTCGATTTTCCAGCTTCTGGGAATGAGTATTCCATTCATACTATCCATGTTTTCATTCTTCCTCTGGGCTTAGTTTTCTGAAGGTAGTTATGGAAACTTCTACGTTCTGCCCCAAGCCTTCCTCCATTTCTAATTTGTAACATTATTTTCATATGCTTTAGTAACCATAACTCTGTCAAGCAGCCACTCTTAATTGAAAGCACATGTACTTTTCCATAAATAATCATTGAAACAATTTCAACATTTTTTGTTGACGTCTATACTACGGAAATATATGTATTTTTGATATCTTAACGTTATTTCTATCTCTTCCCAATAGCTTTATGCCATTTTTCTTAATCTGTCCTCACAGTTAAAAAAAAAAAAAAACCCACCCCAGTTATTTGTGATGTGCGCCATTTGTTTTTCTTTTGTAGGTGACGCCAAAGATTCCACTATCCCTTGCCATTCCGTATTTGCAATCCATGTTTCTCACCTCCATGTAAACCCTACAGAGACATCTTTCCCAGAAATGTTTTCTAGTCTAACTTTGACTCATTCAATAACAAACTTCCATAGAGCAAGCACTGGTGATGCCTCTACTATGAGTTAGGTGCTCAGGCCACAAAGATGAACAAGACAAGAATTTTACCCTCAAAAGACTTGCAGGCAAGAGATCTCTCTTGTCTGTGTGAAAGATAAGTAAACCAATATTTGTAATACCACATGCTAGGTGCTGCAATCGAAGTGTATACAAAGGGCTATAGAAACATATTGGTGGAAGTGAATAGTCACCCCAGGTGAGTGGGAGGAATTTTACCTGAAAGATAGCTTTTTAAAAGATTGTATTTATTTATGAGAGAGAGAGAATGAGAGAGAGAGAGAAAGAGAGATTGAGTGAGCAGGGAAAGAGGGCTAGGGGGAAAATCTCAAGCAGAATCCACAACTGAGCACGGAGCCTGACGCAGGGCTCAATCTCACGACCTGTGCTGAAACCAAGAGTCGGATGCTTAACGGACTGAACCACCCAGGTGTCCCTGAAAGATGGCTTTTAAGATGAACCTTGAAGCTTGAGTAGGGCTCTTACATGTGGAGAAGGGAAGTAGTGATTTCTAGGCAGAGAGTACATAATATTATGCCTGTCCAAGAAAATATCCATTGAAAACCACTTTTAAAGAGAGCTTATCAAGATCTTAAAATGGATTTCAAGTGATATCATTATGCCCTCTCCTAATGTTTTTCAGAACTACTTCAAATGATAAAAAATAAAAAATACTAAGATTTGAAGTAGATGGTGAGCGTATTTTCTAACCACCAGATTAGGACATGTGATCTGAAATATACAATGGCAATATTAGGAATAACAGAACCAAGTGTTTGAATTTGGATCTCTCTAGGAAAATTCATTCAGAATACACATTCTTTTAGATATTAGTACACAGAAACTCCAGATAGAAAAATGTATTATTACAACCCTTGACAACCAGATAAATAAAATCAGCTTGTCTGCAGACTGCTTCACAGAATTTGTCAGCTCTTTGGAACCAGTCACACTAAGAGCTAATTTGGAGGCTCTGCCATGGGAGTCTAGCCATCCTGGCGTCTTTGGTATCTTTTGTCTGTAAGTAACGGACACTCTAGGTAGCTCAAGGGAGTATACAGTGTTGAGGGGAATGCTTTGTGGGATTCTGGAGTATCTCATAGACCCAAAGGTGGAGTACAATAGTCATGGCCCAGGAATAGCTGAAATCAGGGCACATCAGTACCGTGCCCTTGAGGTGTAAGCATCCCAAACTCAGGGGGTCAAGCAGAGTCGAAGGAGCCTGTAGTGAGCAGGGCAGTTGCTACTTCCTTTGCCTATTGTTACCATATAGGAATTTGGCCCAGTGCTGATGGATCCAGTGAAGTCAGTATTGTGAATTGTTATATGACATTCTCTGGTTGTTAAAT
Source organism: Callorhinus ursinus (assembly GCF_003265705.2). Classification (NCBI taxonomy): domain Eukaryota; kingdom Metazoa; phylum Chordata; class Mammalia; order Carnivora; family Otariidae; genus Callorhinus; species Callorhinus ursinus. The sequence continues at coordinate 4,954,173 of NW_027397127.1, forward strand.
ATTGGCCCCTCAGTCATATTAACAATGAAAAAACACTGTAAGGGCCACACAAAACATGCTCCAAAGTGCTGCCATAAAGGAACAACTCCAACAGCTTGTCCTCTCTGCCTTACTCCATTCAAAATTTATGTTTCCTGGAGTGAGAATTCCATTGGCCCAATCTAAGCCAAGGATATATCCCAGCCTTATCCAGCTATGACTGGAGGGCAGTGTCACTTAGCATAGGCATAGTTACTGTGTGTGTGTGTGGGGGGGTCCACCTTTACGTATACAATGGGTCGTTCTCAGGGAATAATAATCATGACTAACACATATGTGCTTACCACGTGCCAGGAGCTGATCTAAATATTTAACATATATTATTTCATGTAAGCCTTATGACACCCTAAAGAAAGGATACTCTCATTCCCATATTACAGATGAGGAAATGGAGGCTCAGAGAGGTTCAGAGGGATTTGCCTGAAGTCACACAGGTGGGAAAGCCATTCCTCTTCCTGATCCTGTGCTCTCAACCACTTCACCATGAGGCACCCGCCACCAGGAGAAGAGGGATTATGAACCAGGCAGCCACCCCACTTGTTTGATTGGGCGAGAAGTTTCAGGAAGCACATACATGACATAGTTAAAGATGAAGAGGCCATGAGTCTACCAGATTCTGACACCAGGGAAATTGCCTCTCAGACTGGGAAAGTGACTTGCTCAAGATTACAGAGCTAATAGCAAGCTAGGAGCCCTCCAAATTCCCTGACCTTTCCACCACAGCCTCCCTTTCTCGGCCAATCAGCCTCAATATTCATGCTCCCCAACACCTCGTTTGCATTTGTGGGATCCCATAAAAGAACTCCTCCCTTTTTGTTCTCATTCAGTTCAGCCTCTCAGTTGCAATTCTGTATATCCACTCTTTTACCCCCCCCAATCTGCCTGTTTATTTATGAAAATCAAGGGAAGCCCTAGAATACTTTCCAAGGCAGGAAGCACACCATTTCCCATCTGCATTACTTTTTTCAGATTGTCAGAGCTCACCAGTCATGAAGAAAAATCAGCAGCTTTCCAAAACTGGCCAGGATGTGTCCACAACTGTGTAAATAAGTACTCAGAGGTTAAACCCAGAGGCCAGTGTCCACTGCCATCCTTGTCACACCATTGGGCTAGCCTTCAGTTGAAAGCAAATGCTTCCTACAGATCTCAGAAATGAAAAGATGGGTGCGGGGAATGTGCTGGTGCTTGAGTCAACCTTGACAAGTGGCCTGGGACTTCAAAACACGTGGGGGAAATGTCAGGCCTGTTGGTCTAACCTGTGTGCTTTGGGGAGATGCCCTTGGGCATTGGGGTCTCTGAAATGAGACTGCAGTGAGAAAGAGCCAGAGCATGGGTCAGACTGTAGAAAGAAGTGGGAGGAAGGACCTGAAGTTAAGTAGCCCTTTCAAGTCACCTAAATTTCCCTGCGTCCTCATGTTATCTTCTTTGTTAAAACCTCTGGATTGAATCTGTTATACTCATTCCCACTGATAGGTGCTGACCCTTCCCAGGGAGATGGGTGTTCTCATCAGCTAACCTCACCTGGGACTTTTGTACCCCTAAAGAGGTGGTGCGTGAACGGGCTTTGGGAAATCCAAGAATCCTCTGAAATTGTCTGTAAAATGGTGTGGAGATGTGCAATTTTCTAAGGAGAGCAGTCATTAGATTCGATCAGATAGTTAATGGGTCCATGATCTTTATTTTTTTATTTTGAGAGAGAATGAGAGTGAGAGAGTGAGGAGGGGCAGAGGGAGAGGAAGAGAGAGAATCCCAAACAAGCTTCACGTTCAGTGTGGAGCCCTACACAGGACTTGATCTCACCACCCTGAGATCATGACCCAAGCCCAAATCAAGAGTTGGATGCTCAACTGACTGAGCCACCCAGGCACCCCTGGGTCCATGATTTAAAAAAGAAAAATGCACAAACCAGTTACCTGGAAGCCTTCGGATGAAGGAATGCACTTGTAATCATGTCATTGCAGGAGCAATGAGCTAGGGTGAAGGGGAGGGATTTGCCTAGAATCCTTAAAAACCACATGGAATTCATGACCAGAGAGTTGGTCTGGACGAGATAGGTCATCTTGAGAGGGACCGAAGGAAACCAGAGAGTAATGCAGTAGCAAAGGCAGCAGAGATGTTGGGGGATCAGGGCGGAGTCTGGAATCAAATCAAAGCCAGACATTTTGAAATAACGCGAGCAGAGGAGCCAATCTGAAAGTGCTCTGCAGAGCTCAGCTGAATGCGAGAGACAGGATCTGAATGGCTGGGAACAGAAGCTGCCTTGGAGAAGATTTGTGTTTAACTGTGATATTTAATATTCCTTTGCAAGGCAAAACAGTAGCAATCAACGCGAAAGTAAGGGAGCAGCTGCTGCTTCCCAAATACTGTCAACAAGACAGAAAATGTGCGAGGTGTTGTGAATAATGGTTGTAATTAAAGCAGCACAGGGCTCCCAGGGTTATGATTATCAAGTTCAGTCTCAAAGGCACTTCTTCTGTGCGTGTGTGTATATATGTGTGCAAGCGCATGTGCGCGTGCCCATACGTGCACATATTCCTATGCACACCAATGTGGAGAGTTGAAAGGAAAGAAGGACAGGATTTGGAGAAAGTATGATGGAAGGGAAAGGAGGACGTAAGGGATAAGAAGAGGAAAAGGGAGAAGATGGAGAAGAGAGGAAGGAGGGTTGGCTTTTGCTCTGTAGGTCAAGGCTCAGCAACCTACCATACCTGGCCACCTCTGTAAAGAGGCGGGGGGGGGGCGTCTACGTGCGTGAACACGCACATGCACACTGATAATCCCTTTTGGTACATGTTATTTCTTGCAGTGATTTTTTTTCTCTTTCTCTGATTCTTCTTACTTATTGACTAGGTTTTTGTTTTTTGTTTTTTTTTTCCACAGAATTGTAAATTCCATGAGGACAATGACTCCATCTGTCTCATTTCCAATTTTTGGTAATCAGTGTAGTCTAAGTTATGCTGCAGTAACAAATGACTCCTCCAAACAAACATTTATTTCTTGCTCATATTGCATGTTGGCCGTGGGTTAGTCATGGCTGTGCTCTAGGTGTCTTCACTCCGGGATCCAGATTCATAGAGTAGCCCCTATCTGAGATATTGGTGTTCTCACGGCAGAGAGAAGACAGACCCCAGTGTTATCACTCTGTGGCTCTGGAAGCATCTCCTTGGACGTGACCCAGTCACTTCCACTCATATTTCATTAGCCAAAGCAAGTCGCATGGCCACTCCTGGGGTTTAACAAGATTGGAATGCATTGGAACACACTCTCAGGGCTGGGTGACAAAAGATTTAAACAGTGATCTGCCTCACCACCATATTCTCAACACTTAGCACAGTTCCTGGAACAAAGTAGATCATCCTATCAGCAGTGCCTTGTGGCCACTGGCTATTGGGAAATCATGTGAGACTGACCATAAGAACTTCTTGGTTTGTATTATTGGATATAGAAAATTGGTATTTTCTCAGTCTTACATAATGTGTAAACAAAACCTATCTTTAGAAAAAAAAATTACTTTTTATTGCTCCGAATAGCACACAACCCAAGTGAAAACCATGTGCTTTTAACTCAAAGACAGCTTCAAGAAAAGTCCCCTGCATGCCTTCCAAAAGAGATTGCTTCAACACAGAAATTTCCAAACCACCACTAGGTGGGGAAATGGAGTGATGGGTCAGGCTGGGGTGGAGGCTTCGGAGCACTGAAACAATTCGAGAAGGTGGAGATCGTGTTGCTCTTCTTTTTTTAAGATTTATTTATTTACTTGAGAGAGAGAGAGCACATGCACAAGTGGGGGGAGTGGCAGAGGGAGAGAATCTCAAGCACACTCCCAGCTGAGGGTAGAGCCTGATGTGGGGTTCTATCCCACCACCCTGAGATCATGACTTGAGCCAAAACTAAGAGTAGGCCACTCAACTGACTGAACTACCCAGGCACCCCTATTGTTGCTTTTTCAAAGTCTAGAACCCAGGACAGTCTATGGAAGAAATGTTGAACTCTGAGCCTGGGTGGCTCAGTCTGTTAAGCAACTGACTCTTGATTTCAGCTCAGGTCATGACCTCAGGGGGGTGGGATTGAGCCCTAGGTCAGGCTCTTCACTCAGTAGGGAGTCTGCCAGAGATTCTCTCTCTCCTTTTCCCTCTGCCCCTCCCTCCCATGTGCGTGTTTTCTCCGTGTCTCTTTCTTAATAAAATAAATAAGTCTTTAAAAAAAAAGAATCAAGTTCATATCTTCTCCTTGTATCCAGTCATTCTGGGACCAGCAGCCAGCTAGAGCATGTTCTTTTCATGGCAGATGGGAGATGTGCAAGAGGCCAAGCTAAATCAGGCAAGCGCGTTTAAAATCTCTGCTAGCATCATGTCCACTGACATTCCGGTGGACGTAGCAAGTCATGTGGCCATGTCCACCAACAATGGGGTGGTAAAATATATTCTGCTCACTCTCGAAGGAAGCGCTACAAAGTCACATGACCAGGAAATGTATATAAAATTCTTTAACAGGAAGGAAGTGAAAATTAAGAACAATAATCCAATCTATCATCCCCCCTAACTGTTCTTGTTTCTGTCTTTTTCCTCCTAGACCCCATTCTCAACATAAGGCCCTGCTTTACCTTTTGTTCTTTGCTCGGATGTCATTTTCTCAGAAAGCCCTTCCCTGTGCCCACTATTTAAACTTGCACCCCTCCCCCAACCACCCCTGCATCTCTGCCTCCTTTTCCGGTTCTATTTTCCTCCAGTAGAACTTGTCACCTAACATACTGTGTATTTTGCCCATTTAGTTTACTGTCTGTTCCCTTTCAATAGAACGTAAGCTCCCTGCAGGTGGGTCTGATTTGTTTATTGATGTATCTTGAGTGCCCACAACAGTGCCTTGCATACAGTAGCCCTCAATAAATACTGAATGAATGAATGAATGAATGAGCTCTCAGCGATAGGAACAAGGTGACAGCCAGGCTGAGAATGGGAAGAGGTTGAGCATGGTAGTGGAGAATGGCACTTTACGCCAAAAGCTCTGCCATTTTTGAGCAGGGAAAAGAAGAAAGCAAAAGCACATCTGGAGGGGAGGGGAGATAACAAAGCCACTTTATTCACGGCCTTTGGGATCCATAGACAGTGAGGTGACATGATAACTCACAAAGAGATGTCTGCTGTGGTTAGGCTCCCTCCTTCTTGTCTTCCCCTCATTCACAGGCAGAAAAGCAGAACCAGGATCACAAATTCAGGTCTCCTGAGGGCTTTTGTTTTGGTCCGCTCTTCCCCCTTGGCACCACACAGCCAGCAACCTTCAATGGCGGAAGCTTCGCTTGAGGCAATGGGATCTGCCAGGTTGGCTGATTTTCCCGGTGTGAGTCCCAGTGGGTTACTGTCCTGGGGTAGAACCCTATTTGAGGAGCTCCCCTGGTGTCTGTCTCAGAAGAAAGAAATAATTCCATGCAGGTAGGACCCAGGGTCAGCACTAGAATCATGGTCCCCTAAGTTATTGGGGTCTGGGAGACCTGGCTAAGCTACTGGAAGGGGCACTGAGACACTTAGTGGGATCTAGGCCTGGGAATGGATATCAACACTCAGTAAGCCTTTTGAGGTAGGGTCAATGGTGGCAGAGTATGGGTCAAAAACTCTGCAATTTTTGGCTTTTTTCATCAATTTTGATGTGTGTGTATGTATAGAAACACATGAGGTGATATATTACCTTATATAAAATATAATACAAATGATGTGTATATTCTACATATAAGCAGTGTGGTAGTCTCCAAAGATGGCCACTATGAGTTATTTCTTTCAGTGTACATGCATGCCACCCCATTCATTCAGGGGTGGAGTCTGTTTTTTCTCTTCTTGAAACTGGCCTGGTCTCTTGCCTTCCTTTGGCTACTAGAATGTGGTAGAAATAACACTGTGCTTAGTTCCAGAAGTGTGAAAGGGTCTGCATTCTCTCAGGGGCGGCCAGCCACCATATAAGAAGTCTGACCACTCTGAGACTGCCATGTTCCAAGGAAGCCCAAGTTACCCAGATGGAAAGGATGTGTGGAGGAGAAGCCGGGAGCCCAGCAGACAGTAAGGAATTGAGGCCCCAGACACAGGAGCCCCGTCAAACTACCCTGACCAGGCCCTGCTGTTTGGAGTTATCCGCACAGAGGCTCCAGACATCCTAGTGTGGAGACGAGCCATCCACACTGCACTGGGACTCCTGACCCACAGAATCACCAACAAAGATGGTGGTTGTTTTAAGCTATGAAGTTTGGGGGGAGTTCTGTAACAATGAAAAACCACAACAGAATGTTCTGTAACAACAGAATGTGTGTAGTAAGAGGCAGGTTAGTGTGGTGTAACAGCAAACCAGTGACCCCTGGATAAAGGCTGTCTGGGTGCCGGCTGCACGACCCCAGACAAGTCACTGAATCTTCTCTGTACTTCGGTTTCCTTGCCTCGAAACCAGGTTTAAAAATATCTCAAATCAGAGCTGTGACAATTAAGTGAGTTCATGCCTGGCACCTAATAGGTTCTGTGAAACATTAGCTGTCTTTGTGATGATGCTGATGGTGGTGGTGGTGGTGGTGGTGATGGTGATGATGTATAATTTCTATTATGTATCCATTTTTTTCTTTCACGTCTACCCTCTTCCAAGCTTGGGACACCTGATGGAACAAAAAGAAACCAACCAGGATGAACAAAAGGACTGCCGCCCCATCTGCCAACCTGGGGCCTTGGCACACAGTCTGCACTCAGAATTTGGGGGTTTCATTGAGGGCCCCAAATCATTTCTGGTTGGCATAGGAAAGAACTAGAACTTTGCAACCCCTGCCCCCAGCCAATTTTCCTCTGTAGTTCCCATTTTGCGTAGGCAGATGTTCCAATTTGCATTCCTTAAGCACACATCCACAGGCTGTCAAGAGAGCAAGGGGGGAAGACAGTTCAGAAATCGGCTGGAGAGGCACGGGAAGCCAGCTTAGAGAAAGGCATGATCAGCAGATAATCCACAAAGTGGGTAATTCATGGGAGGAATCAAGGGTTGACTCCAGTAAATTACCACTTCCCGAGCGCTCCCAGTGGCCTGAAAAGTTCATGCGGCCTCTCCAAGTACCTACCACTGCTGGAGGGGACTAGTGGGGGCCCTGGGAGGATTGACTTCAATATAAAATAAAGTAGATAATTAGTATTTCCACCCTTCTTGTCACTCTCATGGAAATGCAAGCTGCCAAGGCTGAGGGGAGGTGGGTGTTAAGCGCTCATCTGACTAATCTGTAAATCAGCATGATGCAGCCTGTGCCCAGGTAGTAGGAGGCAATGTGGGGGACAGAGCTGGGCCCCTGAGCAATGGTGTGCATGTGGAGGGTGCGGGGCACCCCCAGAGAGGCACAGGGGATATGGCTGAGGCTGGAAGTCAGTAAGAGGGGGAGACGTGGAGAAAAACATTACAGTAGGCAGAGTCCCCCGGCTTTTTCCACCCCCTCCTGCCCCCTGCATCCACTCCCCTCCTTTTCTTCACTGCCTGAATTGCATAGACCTTGTCTGGTTGGTAGTCCCCAAACACCAGAATAATAACCCCAGCTTGGGCTGCCCCCCGCCCCAATCCGCTGTGTGTTCAAAACCACTCCATGCATTCAAAATTGCCCTTTCCCTGGAGAGCTGAGCCCATTCTAACTGAAGCCCAGAAAGCAAGCCCGGGCTCAGAGAAGCAAGAAAGAGCTGCACACGAGGAAGGATTCTGAGAGGGGAGAGGCGAAGGAACCAGGAATGTTCTGGAATCCAGCTGGTGTCTGGAGAAGCAGGGCAGGATATGGTGGACGGGCTTGTCTGGGCAGCTTCACCTTCCCTGGGGGCGGGGGGGTTCACACAGACGGCTGACGGCTCAAGGATGCTGGGGAGGGACTGTGCTAATAAAGGCCAGGCTTGCAGAATGGGGATGGTGAAGGGGCAGTGCAGAGTGTGCTGGGAATGGGAAAACCACCAAAAAGCCCTCTCCCCAGGGAGCTGCCAATTGCTACATCTCTTCACTCTCTCCGATTGCCAACAGGGCCACTGTCTGCCCAGCATATGATGTTGTGAGGAGCAAAAATAGCCTCTGGTAGCTGCAAGAGGGTCTGTTTATAGAGTTCCGGCCTTCACACCACCTGTGAGTTACACGCCACCAAGCTATCTTTTCGAAAGAATGAATTGGTTCTTTCTCTGAGGGGCTCACTAGCCACAGAAGGCAGATGGTTTTTTGCACTTGCCTCTCCTCCTTTGGAGCAATGCCTTCCATCCCTTCTCCCCTGCCCCACAGGACCCCATGCCACCCACTAGCACCTCCCTCAGGGACTGTGCCCTCAGGCTCTGAGTGTGTGTCCCCCCCCTGCCCCCCCCACGCCCGCGCTCTCCTCAGCAAAGCTTACTTGTCTTGGGTCTCGTTCCCTCCCTCTCCCTGTCTCTCTGTTGCTGGAGACCAGCCAACATTAGCAATCCTAAATCCCTCCCAAGGTGCTTCTGAGGCAGACCCTCTCCCCTTTGTGTGACTGGGAACTGGCCTAGCAGCGTAACCTCCCATGGGACACGTCTTCATCTTGAAAGGGCAAGACGATGAAGCCCTTGAACCTAAGATGGGACTGATAGTGTGAATTTCAGACAGGCAGGCCACCAGGAAGCGATTTTTGCCGCAGAGGGGCTGGCTGTTGGCAGCTTGTCCCGCCCAACCATTGATCCATCCATCAGTGCTGGCAGCGGACGGACCCTGCCTATGTCTCAGACCAGCCTTGTGCCCTTAGAGTAGGTAGGAGTCAGAGACTCAGACACAGACTTAGTGACAACAGGACCCAACGAGGTAACTGGAGTAAGTAAATCTAGTGGGCGTGGTGAGCGAGCCTCCATGGCAAACTGGAGAGCGCATGCCCATCCAGATTATGAACCACCAGTGCAGAGGAAGATAATAACAGGTACCTGATTGCCTGCCTCAGTGCTGGACACATAAGAGGGAGAGCAGGCTGAGGGAGCGCATGCTCTGTTCAAGCAGGGCACTTGCTAGGCAGCGCCAGCCCAGTGTGACCTCACATCAGACTGCATGCCAAAAGTTGGCAGAGCTTCCAGATTTTCAAGAGACGCCAACAGAGCTGATGTGTTTTTTTTTTTTTTATCGAGGTATAATGGACGTACATTATATTGATTTCAGGTGTACAACATCATGATTCAACATTTGTATACATTGCAAAAGGATCACCATGCTACGTCTAGTTACCATCTGGAGAGCTCATATTCTTAAATGCCAACTCTCCTTGCTTTTTGCTATTTTCAAATGGTCAAAAAATAATTCTCAAATGTCAAGCAGCCTGGGCAAAAGACATCTTGGGGATGCGTGCAGCCCGCAGGCTGCCTCTGCTGGAGGCCGTCAGAATATCTAAACCCAGCCACTGAATCAGTCCAGAATGTTTATGTCTGGACAACTTTGGGCCCGGCACTGATACCATGTTCCTGAAGAGGAGAGAGAGAGAAAGGGAGAGAGAGGGAGGAAAATCCCCAACCTAGAGATAACCCCTCTATCTCTCTTTTTTAAAATCTCATGAAAGGTGCTTGGGTAAGATGCCCAGTTGAAGAATCCTGAAATGTAGCCAGCAACTGAATTCAATCACTCTTCAATTATCCATGGAAGGATTGCTTGCTCTTGGGATTCGTCATGGGAATCCTGGAGCCCGTGGCTATTTCCTCTGACACTCAAGCTATCAGAGGATGCTGATGCTGCCTGCCAGTCACCCACACTGGAGTGGCCACCCACACTGCACTGACCCATGCACGCAGCAGGAAAGCCAGTCTGTGCTGAAGATAATCCCAGAATCCATCCCCAAATCCCATGCTTCTGTGAGTCTCTGGCAGAACAGATAAGAAGGAATCTCTTGCTGGCTTTTACTTCATCTAATTAGTAAAAGTTGGAAAGAGGAATTTGCTTGGGGCAATCTAGGCAAATTTCTTGTGTCAAGTCTTCTCCAGTGATCCATAAACACTAACAGTATCCATGGGCCAAAAATTCATTCCTGTTCCCTCTTTACTTTTCTCCTTTTCATCTTAGATAATTATGTCCTCAGTGCCTTGTATGTGCCAGGCACTGTGCTAGTCACTGAATATAGAAAACAAGACAGCTGTGACACCTGTGCTCTGGAGCTGGTAGAAGCCTGGGCAGATAGGGAGAAGGGAATTCACTGGAATACAGCCCGTGAGACATGCGTGGGCCTACAAAAACTCCTCCGTACATACCTTTGGTGATTTCACCATATTCTGAGGCCATAGAACCATATTATGCTGTGTAAAACACATGGGTCTTGGAATCGACCAGGCTTCCCTTTGAATCCTGGCTCTACCACTTGCCCCATGTATCACCTTGGGCAAGTCACTTATCTTATGCTTTAGTTTGTCTCATCTGTAAAATGGGCACAATAGTAATAGCCACTTTATACAATTGTGTGCTTCGCAGAGGGACTGGCTCATAGTCCTCAGAAAACGCCAAAGTTCCTCCTTTCATCCCTCGGAATTCAAAAGTAATGCCACTCGCCCTGCATTCAGGATATGCACGTGTGGGCCATTTTTTGGTGGTGGAGATGGGTAATACTGATTCACCCATTGTTCTTTTTATTTTTTTAAATTTAATTTTATTATGTTATGTTAATCACCATACATTACATCATTAGTTTTTGATGTAGTGTTCCATGATTCAATGTTTGCGTATAACACCCAGTGCTCCACGCAGAACGTGCCCTCTTTAATACCCATCACCAGGCTAACACATCCCCACACCCCCTCCCCTCTAGAACCCTCAGAGTTTGTTTCTCAGAGTCCATCGTCTCTCATGGTTCGTCTCCCCCTCCGATTCCCCCCCTCCATTTTTCCCTTCCTACCATCCTCTTTTCTTTTTTTTTAACCTATAATGTATTATTTGTTTCAGAGGTACACGTCTGTGATTCACCCATTGTTCTTAATTCTGCTGCCCTTCCTGCTGGTCCTGGCTGTCTTTAGTATGAGTCCCAGAATCCTGGCCAGGGGTGTGCTGGAGTCAACTTGTATCAGCTCACAGAGCCATTTGGGCATATTTTGCAACTCTTATTTTCAGAAACATCATATTGATGGCTTAAAATTGGCCATGGTGGGAATATCTATGCCACAGAAATCGGCACATATTGCCACACAAGTCAGGGTTTCCCCTTGCACACACACACACACACACACACACACACACACCACACACACTCACGAGCTGGTTGGTAAATATTTACCAGGACTCCGATGCCCAGGTCCATAGGGAATCTCACTAGGTCATCTGGTCCATTCCCTGCTTCCAGGCTAGGAGTGGGGTGGACAAGCAAAGTGCCTAGGCTGCAAAGTGTAATGTGGCAGTTACTTTCAGGGTCATCCAAGGCAAGCCCAGAACACTGTCTCGAGAGTGAGCACCTCCTTAAATGTTCTGCCCTGGGCACCTTGCTAGCCTCCTTCTAGTGCCTGCCCTGTCTCGTTGCCATACAACTATGCTTTCAGTTGATATCTATTAATCATCTACTCTTTGCCAGGTTCTTATCTAGAAACAAAGGACATCCCTGGCTTTCTGGAGCTTCATTCTAATGGAGAGGGGCAGGAAAAAAACATGATGAGTAATCAAACATACAGTATGTTAGATAGTGGGAAGTGCTAAGGCAAAAGACAAAGCAGAGAAGGGGATCTAAGAAATATTTTGAGGTGAGCTATAATTTTAGATAGTGAGGCCAAGGTAAAGCCTCACTGAGAAGTGACCTTTGAACACTAAGGTGTGGGGAGGGGGGTGGTAAAAAAATAAAACTAACGGTTTTCTTCCGTAGTTTGAGAGTTCTCTGGGGAAAAAGAATCCACAAGCTTCCATGTGAGGCTCACTCATTTATGCATTCTTCCAACACCTATTGGTTGAATGCCTGGTGCTAGGCATTGTACTTGTTGAGAATAAGATAATAGTTCATACTCACTGTGTGCCTTCCATGTACCAAGCACTGTTCCAGGCCTTTCACAGGCATTAACTCGTCTACTGATCTTGACAACTCCAGGAAGGAAGTACCATGATTATTTCCATTTTACCGGTGAGGAAACTGAGGCACACATACAGGGATGACCCAAACATGTTACCTGTTCTCAAAACGTTCTCAGTCTAATGAGGAATGTAGATACAGAAATAATTATAAGGTAACCTGGGAGGAGGAAGGACAAGATGTTATGGGAACACAAAAGGGCCCTAGCGAAACATTGATAGGTTGGGGGTAGTAGTTAGGAAAGATTTCTCAGGGGAAGCCATTGTTCTCGTTGTTTTTTAAGATTTTATTTATTTATTTGAGAGAGAGAGAGATAGTGAGAGAAAGCACAAGTAGGGGCCGGGGAGAGGGAGGAGCAGACTCCCTGCTGAGCAGGGAGCCTGTTGCAGGGCTGGATCCCAGGATCCTGGGATCATGACCTGAGCCAAAGGCAGATACTTAACCGACTGAGCCACCCAGGCGCCCGCTCAGAGGAAGCCATTGTTTTGCAATGAGTGATATTTTAAAAAAGCAAGTTGCTATCAGATTTATTGTAGGGGGCCCCTGGTTGGCTCAGTTAGTGGAGAGCATGTGACTCTTGATCTCAGGGTTGTGAGTTTGAGCCCCACATTGGGTGTGGAAGTTCCTTAAAAAAACCATAAAAAAAATTATCGTAGGACTGTTGTGGAGAATGACATGTACCAAATCTTAAGGTATTTTCTCTTTATCTTTTCAAAAGATTTATCCATCCATTTGAGAGAGAGAAAGAGAACAGGGGGAAAGACAGAGAGAGGGAGAGGATTCTCAAGCAGACTCCCTGCTATTCATGAAGCCCGACATGGGACCCGATCCCAGGACCCCGAGATCAGACCTGAGCCAAAATCAAGAGTTGCCCGCTCAACCAAGCTACCCAGGCAGCCCCCTCTTTATTTTATTTTTTGATAAAACATTTAATTTAATTTTTAAATTTTTTTCTTTAAAATTTGCATTTAATAGGGCATTTTCTCTTTAGAGAAGCTTCAGAAGGTATTCCTCTCAAATTCCTGAGAAAAACTGAGCTTCTTTTTAAAAATGGAAAGGTGGGAGAATTTTTTTTTTTTTTAACTTACAAACACTATGAGTCCTACAACAGATCAGGTGTCTTATCCTTGCCTTGGCTGCCAGCACGCTTAGAAATAAATGTGTGGCCTACCTTTCTAGGAACAGAAGAATCTTTCGGCAGGCATTTTCCTAGATGAATCTTGCCTTCCTGGATCTTTGTTTTTTGTTTTTTTTTTTTCCTAATTCTACATTTCTCTTTGCTATGATTTTATCATTTATTTGTTTGTTTTCCTGTTATGCATTTTGAAAGCCATCTCAAATACTCTCTAGAATAAAATATAATATAAAAAGTCTATTAATTGTAAGAGACAATGACACTTGAAGTGAGTCCTAAAAGATGAGTTTATCGGGACACCTGGGTGGCTCATCCAGTTAAGCATCTGACTTGATTTATGCTCGGGTCATGATCTCAGGGTTGTGAGATTGAGCCCCTAGTCAGGCTCCGTGCTGGGTGTGGAGCCTGCTTAAGATCCCTCTCTCCCTATGCCCCTCCCCCACGCACACGCTCTCCATCTCGCAAAAAAAAAAAAAAAAGATGAGTTTATCAGATGGACGGAGAGGAAGAGCCATTTCAAGCAGCATGAGCAGTGGAAGGAAGACATGAGAACTGATGGTGTGCATTGGAGAAAATAAGCTGGGCAAGAGAGTGGCTCCAGGCAGAGCCCATGGAGTCTGACAAACAGGGGTCTGATCTTAACTCCACACTTCTATGACTTTTATTTAATGTCGCTAAGCCTCAGTTTCTTTTCTGTAAAATGAGAATGATGGTTACACCCATCTCATAGAATTGCTGTGAGGATTACATTTATTCAGGCACCGAGAATTATTTATCAAGGGCGCTGCATGTGCTAGGCACCGTGCTAGACACTGGGGTAGACTGGAAAATAAATAGAGATGATGGTGGTTTTGCTCCTCGTGGAGCTTACGGTCTAGTGGGGATGATGCACGGAAGACGCTTACATATGGCAAGTATTCAATACATAGTATAAATAATCTTATAAATAACAATTTAATAATAATAGTATAAATAGCACTGCGTGCTCAGGGCATGAGCACTGTGGGACTTCCTGTCTGAGCCGCAGCCTAGAGCAAGAAGCCCGGAAGACAATGATGCTGGAAAAATAGCAAGGGGACAGAGACCCTAAAAGTCTTTGAATATAATGCTAAGGAGTTTGGAGGCAGACTTTTTTAAGCGTGTGAGAGGAGGGGTGAGATGATTTTTTAATTTTGAAAACAAATTCAGAGTCACTAAGTTCTTGCATTTGAACCAAATTTCTCTTCCTGGAGCTTTTATGTACATTTCTATCCTGCTCCTCCTTCTCTTCCTCCCCCTCTTCTTCTTCCTCCCCCTCCTCTTCTTCCTCCCCCTCCTCTTCTTCTTCCCCAACTCCTTCTCTTCCTCCCCTCCCCCTTCTCTTCCTCCCTCTCCTCCTCCTCCCCCTTTTCCTCCTCTTCTTCTTTCTTCCATTTCTCCCCCTCTTCATTTCCCACCGATAACTACTCCTACTAGCTGTCATTTCTTGAATGACTACTATGAGAGGCACCGTGGTTAAGTTCTTAACTTGTGCTTAATGGTGCTTACCTCATAGGGTTGTGAAGATTATTAGCTCCGTTTTATAGGTGTGAAAACTGAAGTTTAGAGAGATCAGGTAAGTTGCCCAAAGGTCACATGGTTAGTAAGCAGTGGAGTTCCTTTCTGAACCCCAGGCATCCGCAGTGATGATGGCTACTTACTGAGTGCCAGGCACTCATTGTGAGCACCTATCTCGTCCCATCCACACAACAACCTTGTTAGATAATATTATTACCCTTATCTTATACATAAGTGGAATCTCCGAGAGGTTAAGTGACTTTTCCAAAGTCACGCAGCTTCTATGCACTCTAGTTTTACAGTCAAACTTTGGATAGTTCTGCGATTTAAAATGGGCCAATTTACCAAGTTTGGACCTCAGTTCTAGGTGCTACAGCCTAAATGCTTGAGGTCAACAGATAGGCCAACTGAACAGTCACTCTTGTTTTACTTTATGGTTTTTAAGTGGAAGCTTTTCTTTTATTTGTATATCTTTTAAGATTTTTATTTATTTATTTCAGAGAGAGAGCAAGAGCGAGAGAGAGAGAGAGAGAGAGAGAACGAGTGAGAGAGAGAGCAAGTGCACGAGCAAGGGCGAAGAGCGGAGGTAGAGGGAGAAGCCGCCCGACCCCCCCCCCGAGTAGGGACCCTGACGTGGGGCTCCACCCCAGGACCCTGAGATCATGACCTGAGCCGAAGGCAGACACCCAACCTACTGAGCCATCCAGGCGTCTGTCACTCTTGTTTTAAATGGGCCCCCCTTTCCTTGGGTGCTCTGGGAAAGAGCTATGAGCAATTACTGAACTGGGCTTCCCATTGAAAGAGCTTTCCAATAGTTCCTAAGGCATCTGCCTTTTGACAGGGATTAGAAACCAGAACCCATACCTAAATCAGCCTTGTCCCCTGCCCCTCAAGTATACATACCACTCTGTCCTAGATACACTGATGCCACAAAATGAACTGGAGAAGGGGGTTGAGCTCGGAGACCTTTGGCCTGACTGTCTACAGAGGAAGCCAATGGCATCAGAAACTAATGAATCTGGGCTTGACAGGCCTCATTACACACACACACACACACACACACACACACACACACACACACATCATTATAAAATGTCGCTGTCTCTTGAAGCCTCTCAGCCCCGCTCCTGATTCATGGAAGATAAGCTCAGAGTTGCAGGCCTGCCACCTTATTGCCACACAAAACATTAATCTTCTGGGTTTTTCCACCCTCCTGACAACACAGGGTAATCAGACAGAATTACAGCTCTGAGACATTCATGATCATAGGATCTGCACCAAATAAACAGCTCAGGCTTTGATATCGATGGCTGGCTATGGCTTTTTCTTTTCCTCTTTTTTTTTTCTTTCTGTTTCTGGAAGACCAAGGGCACCTTTCTGCATTTCTGTTGCACATATATTTTGTCAAAAAGCCTTGATTCTCCATTTGCAAAAGAAATTCATTTGTACTACACAGGGCTAGCATTTGCAGATATTGGGACAACTGGGGGCCTGGTATTAGCCCTGGGTTATAAGAGCTTCTTTCTAGGCTCTGTTTGCTGAACGTGTGGGCATGACGGCAAACAGGGGATGAGGATCTGATGGCAGGGGTCCTTGCGAGGCTCTGTCCCCTCTCCCTCACTATACTGCTGTTGCTGCCTGAAATTTCACAATGCATGGTTGATTTCTTTGGCTTCTGGTTTGAATCCCTGTTTGAACACACATGTCCTTGGGAGAAACACATTCATATGTTTCAGGGAATGAGTTTGTCTTTTCAAATGCATAGCTAGCTACAAGCTGGCTGTTTTTCTTGTAATTTAATGTTTTGAAGTAAGTAGTACATTCACATGATTCAAAATTCAAACCTATCAAGAAGGAATACATTAAGAAGGCCTGCCTCACCCTGTCTTCATTTATCCCAGTTCTTTGTCCACTCCTCTTGCCTCTAATAGGTAACCACCTCTATTGACTTCTTGTATAGCTCTTTAATATTTGTGCAAATAGATGTGTGTCTTTCTTATATGTTCCTGCTTTCTTCCATGAAGGTAGCATACTCTATATATCCTTTTCTGTACTTTGCTTTCTTCACCATAGTATGTATCATGAAGATATTTCAGTATACAGTACAGAGACAGCTCCTTCCACCATCTTTTTTAACAACTGCATGATACTACATTGTACAGATATACCAAAGTTTATTGATCCAGTTGCCTGTAGATGGACATCTGGGTTATTTCCAACCATTCACTATTATAAACAACATGGCAACAAATACCCCTGCCCATGCGTTGTTTCATAAGTGTGAAAGACTATCTGTAAGATAGATACCCAGAAGAGTAAACATTTTTTAAATGTTGATAGGTCTCGCTCGGTTGTCCTCCATAGGGGTTGTGCCATTTTGCATTCCCAACAGCAATGCGTGAGAGTGTTCACTACCCCAAGGCTTTACAACCAAATACTATCAGATGTTCAGATTTGGGCCAATTAAATAAGAAAGGAAAAGTCTGCAAGTTTACTTTTAATTAATACATTAATTTAATTTAAGTTAGTTTTAATTTAGTAGAAGTGTGATTGAATGCCTTTTCCTATGTTCAAGGGCTATTTGCTTTGTATTCATTTGTTTGTTTCTTCATTAAACTTTCCACAACATTCAACAGATACTTATTGAGCACTTAACTCTCTAGCAGGCATTATGCTAGACATTTGGGATACGTCAGTGAACAGAGAAGACAAAGATGCCTGCCCTGCCCCCCAGAACTTACATTCATTCACCCATTGGTTCATTCATTCTACAAGCTTTCAAGCAGGGCGATGTGTTGTTGAGTAAGACATAGTTCCTTCCTCAAGGTTCAATTTGTTTGGACAAGGAAAGGGTCTGTTATACTATGGTGAGGTAAATGCTAAGAGGTGGGTATAGAGTGTTAATGGAGCAGGAGAAAGCAGTATGTAGCTCAGACTGAAGGGGATACAGGGACCCAACTTCGAGGAAGACTGGGAGGTAGCCAGGCTAAGAAAGGCAAAGGATAGCTCAGGCAGCACAAAAGCTCAAACCCATGAAGACTCATGCCACCTTTTGAGATTGAGGGATAGATAGTTCCTTATTGCTGTGATGGGGGTAGGCAAAGGTAGGGGAGGGTGGGCAGAGATGTAGTTTTCATATTTAGTACTCATATTTTTCATATTTGTTACTCATTAAATGGCTATTGGTTGAATGAATGAATGAATGAAGCTTGAAGTAATATACTAGAGTAGTGTGCTAGTTATCTACTGCTGTGTAACAAATTTCCCCCAAACATGGCAGCTTAAAACCACAAACATTATTATCTCACATAGTTGCTAAGGGTCAGGAATCTAGGAGTGGTTTATCTAGGCAATTCAGGCTCAGGTCGTAATCAAGCTGTTGGCTGAGGCAGTCATCTCAAGAGGCTCGACCAGGGCTGGATAATCCAGTTTCAAATTCACCCACATAGTTGTTGCTAGGCCTCCGTTCTTCATCGGATGTTGTCAATATATATCTCAGAGGAATGCCTGGCGTATACTAGATACTATATAAATCCAAGCTGTAATTATTATTACCTAAAAACGATGAGGAGTTGTCAAAAGATTTTAAGCAGATGTGTGACCCGATCATTTTGCTGTTTCAGAAAACCTTTTCTAGCTTTCACGTAAGGAGTGGACTGGAGAGGAGAAAAACAGGAAAGAAGGGGACCCATTAGAAAATTATTTCAGGTGAGAGATGACAGTGGCCTGGATTAGCATGATGACAATGAAAAGAGAAAGAAGTGGATGCATTCAGATTATATTCTAGAAGATCTATCTACACATTGATTAGATGTAGGTGATGAGGGAGAGGGAGATAGAGAACATAGGAGGGGAAGCAAAGTTTTTTGTTTATAGATGTGGGGTGGAGCTGCTAACTTGAATTAGGACCTTATAGAATTGAGGTGCTCATAAGAAATCCATGAGGAAATGTCCACTTAGCAGTTGGATCTGTGGGTGCAGAGCTCATAAGAGAGATCTGAGCTAGAGATTTAGGAATCATCAGTATATGGGTCACTGAACCCATGGGTGTGGAAAAGATTACACAGGGGAGAATATGTCCAATGAGAAAAGAAGGCTGCCTAAGAAGGAATCCTGATGGTTAGCAGGAGTTAAGAGATGGATGGAGGAAGAAGTGCTTGCAAAGGAGAGCGAGAAGGAATAGCCAGAAAGAGGAAACCCTCAGGATGTGTTGTCATGTAAGTCAACACAATGTGTCATGAAGGAGAAAAGGAAGACTTTACCATGCCAATGTTGCCTGCTGACAGAAAAAGGTCGCAAAAGATAAGGGCTGAAAACGGTCGATCGAATTTACCGAGAAAGAGGTCATTAGTGATCTCTATGACAGTTATGTCACTGGAGTGGATAGGCAGGGGTCCCAGCCTCTTCCACTAGGCTCTGAGTACACCGTCATGGGATTTACAGACCTTGTTGAGTACTAGCTCCTCCTCCCAAACCGAAGCTTTGACCCCACAAGGATCAGCTTCTTCGAGATGTAGATTCTGGGGTGGAATTCACTGCTCTGGGGCATTCCTTGACCAGAATGATTATCATATTAGCACCATTACCATATTAGTACCGTTATCATATGATTATCCTATGATGATTGGTATTGTCATAGGATGATTTTCATATTAGCACTGTTATCACATTAGCACCATTATCATAGATGCTAATCTTTTTTGCGTGCTGAGCTCTTTACATGGATAATCTGACTGAATTCTGACACCAACCCTATGAGGTGGGTACAATGCTACAGTGCTTACTATGTGCCAAGTACTATGTTAAGTACTTTACCTACTCCACTTCTTTATTATCCCCAGATAAGAATCTCTGTGGCCCACATCATAGTCTAGACCCAGGCTGAGGTGAGTCAAGCCAAGATCAAGGAAGAAGTAAACCAAGATCTTGTTACTGGAAAAATTGTTGCCTCTGGGCTCCAGGAAAAATTCTTCTCTGGGGAATGTTGACTTATGAAGGCATTTTCTTGTGTAGGTTGTTGGGGCAGGACTGTCTGGAGCAGGGGCCGAAAGGTCAGGGAATGTTTCAGATGATCATCCAGGAGACCATGATAACTTTTCTCAGGGGGTCATCTACGATGATGCTCATTAAGCACTGGAAGGCCCCTAACCACGAGCTTCCATTGCCCTCCTTCTTGGGTACATAGGAAGCCTTGGGTACCTCAGAAACTCAGTTTTGTGAAGACCTAAGCTCGCATAGGTTAGGAAGCACCGAGAGCACATTGCCATTTTACGTTGTAGCATCATGGAGACTGTGATAATCACAGCTCTTCTATTAATATACCCAGGCACACCCAGGTAGAGGGCATACCTGCTTAGAGCTTTCATTGCCCTCAGTGTCTCCCCTGTGGCACTCAGCCCATTAAATCAGATATGAGCAGATCATGCACTCAGCCCATTAAATCACCCGCAGATATGAGCAGATCATCCCCTCTACCAGACCGTGAATTTCTCAATGGTATAGATAAAATTTTGTTTATGTGGTGCCTCCAATGGCTTCTCTTCTTCTGGCCTGGTGCTAGGCTCATAGCAGTCCTTGATAAATATTTGTCGAATTAATGAATAAAAGAAAAAATGAATTTTCCCTAGGGCCAGTCCTTGTTCCAGCTTAACTCTTATTTATATTCACAACCAGACTAACCTCCCTAACCAGCAGAGCATCTGTTGCTTTTTGTAGGGCAAGAATAACAAACATTGAGAGTGGGAGGGCTAGGTCAAGTTGATTCCATTCAACAAGTATTTAGTAAGCCTGCTGTGAACCGAGTACCGAATCATGTGCCCTCTCAGAACAGACATGAACCCATCTCATTCAAAGGTTTTGAACGTTAATATTTTACACAGGGGCACCTGGGTGGGTTTAGTCGGTGAAGTGTCCGACTCTTGTTCTCAGCTTACGTCTTGATCTCAGGGTTGTGCGTTCGAGACCTGCGCTGGGCTCCATGCTGGGCATGGAGCCTAAAAATCAGTATTTTACACACACAAAAAGGTATAAACAGTAACATGACAAGCTCCCACGTACCCATGACCCAGCTTCAGAATCAAGACATAAGCAGTGTGCACAATCCAAAAGATTCAAAATCAAGAGGCTTTTTTTTTTTTTAAGTTTGGCATCAAAATTCCTTAGGTGCCAAAACCTAATCTGAACTGACCTGAGGCTATTTCCTAGTCCTTGTCTATCCCGCTAAGTGTGACAGATCATTGGTTTGGTGCAGAAATGTTAACATGTTTGGTTATGGGGTGTTGACCCGGACCACACTGGGTATGTTAGTTACCTAAGGTCTAGCATGTACTTGTATTGCCTTTCTAAAATCCCAACAATTCTGATTTCTCAAACACGCATGGTCACAAGGTTTACAGGTAAAGCATTAAAAGTCTGTGGTCTATTGGGCCACAGTTTGGGGTTTGGTTACTGAACAGTGTTTCCCAATGTTCCCCAAAGGAAAGAAGGAAGGGAGAGGTCATGAAAACTGGGTAGGTGGCCAAGGGCGTCTGATGCACCTCCTAATCCTCCTCAGCCCCTCAGATCGCATGCCCACACTCTCCCCTTGAGCTCCATCTTTCTTTCAGCCTCTGGCTTTGCCCAACTCAGTGGCAGCCTCATCTTATACAAACTTCTTCTGCCAATATTTCTATACCTGTCTCACATCCTCCTCATCCCCAGGTTCTACGCCTTCCTCTCCTTGTCTCTTGCCCAGTTTTTCCCTCTCAGTTTTGAGATCACTTGTTACTCACCTGCACCCTCCATCTTTCTGCTTTCTACTGGTCTTGGTCCCTTGCCTCTTGAATCACCACCTCCAGACCCATGTTTTCTTCCCATCAGTCTTTGCTGCAGCTCTTTCTCTCTGGCGCCATTGTGTTTTTCATCTGTGTATACCTCTCGCCTTTTCCCTCTCATCTTCCTGTTTACTTCTAAAACAGGCATACGTAAGTTAAAAATTAAGCCAGTTTAAAGAAAAATATTCAAAAGAGTATACAGTAGGGGCACCTGGGCCGCTGCCTTCAGCTCAGGTCCTCATCCCGGGGTCCTGGGATCCAGCCCCGCATCGGGCTCCCTGCTCAGCGGGAAGCCTGCTTCTCCCTCTCCCACTGCCCCTGCTTGTGCTCCTGCTCTCGTGTTCTTTCTCTCTCTGTCAAATAAATAAATAAATAAAAATCTTAAAACCAAAATGAAACAAAAAGAGTATATGGTAATATGCTTGATATCACTGAAATTCGTGAGGGCAGTACTCAAATGACTGTGGAAAACTTGATCAATAAACCTTTTTGGAATGAAGGATTTTTTTGAATGATGAGCCATCTAGTGGTGAATGGAGGATGGCAAATCCTTCTGGTCTGAGAAAAAACGGTGGATCTTTAAAAAGAAAAGGGGGAGGGCGCCTGGGTGGCTGAGTCATTGAGCATCTGCCTTCGGCTCTGGTCATGATCCCGGGGTCCTGGGATCGAGCCCCGCATCGAGCCCCGCATCGGGCTCCCTGCTCCGTGGGAAACCTGCTTCTCCCTCTCCCGCTCTCCCTGCTTGTGTTCCCTCTCTTGCTGTCTCTCTCTCTGTCAAATAAACAAATAAAATCTTTAAAAATAATAAAAAAATCAAAAGAAAAGGGGGATCAACCCTCAACCACCCTAACAGGTCCAAAGCACTATCCTAGGAAAATGTGTGTACAGCCGACGTCAAGTCCTACCTGGAGCATAGTTAGAGGTGATGTATGACTTTAGCTGCGTATTGTTGAGGGATATAATATATATGTATATGCATATGTTAGTGTTTCTGTATATGCATCCCAAACGACTTGCTGGCCGAATTCAAAAATTCCACCAATGCCTATTACAGACATCCCAAGGGCCTCTTCACTGGGGCAATGTAAGTGACTGCCTGGTATCATACTTTTATTCTGGGAAGCCACATTAAGAGAGAGTTAATGATGTGCAAGGGAGGAAATTGCCGTCTGAGAAGGAGATGACTTTCAAATTGTATCTCTCAATTTTATAAATAAAGTCTCCGAAACACCCAAGTCAAGCCATCTTCATTGGTAGTCACTTATTAATCCAACTAACGTTTATTTAGCCACTAAATAGCATCTTAAGACTCTTCCAGACTGTTAATACACACCTGCATTTTTACTAAAAGAAAAATGTTATCTAATCAAGAAATATAGACATTATAGCTGGGCACATTCCAAATACAGGGAATTCCAGGAAACCTAGAAACACACTTCCTCCCATGTGCTTCCCTCCAGGTCCACCAAGGTAGAAATTTGAGCTGGAGCAGCTAATAGATATGTAAATTCTCAGATAACCTTCAGCAAGTATTGCTTGTTGAATTAATAAAGCCTCTGAGGTTTATAGCTAGCTACTGTTTACCAGGAAAAATACTGTATGTAAATAAGTACTTGAAGAGCTTCAAAAAATGTTCTACCTTTAGAGTGACCAACCATCCCAATTTTCCCGGGACTGTCTTGGTTTTAGTGCTAAAACTCATGCATTCCAGGGAAATGTCTCAGTCCTGGGCAAACAAGTCCAGTTGGCCATTCTAGCTCCCTTAGAATCCTCAGAGGACTGATCCTGAGCAAAGGATCTGCTCTCCAAGCAACCCTGAAAAGAGTAGTAATTTAAGCTGTGTTCAAGTGGTTGCTAAAAGCTCTTAAGTACCACATTCAAAACAACCTTCTGAGGCAAATACTATTATTATCCCTGCTTTACAGATGAGGCGCAGAGGCAGGAAACTTAAAACTCGCCTGAGATGACTTAGCTAGCAAGTGGCGCCGGCAGGATTTGAACCCAGACCAGTGCAGCACTGAATCCTGCATCCTTAAACAGCATGCCACGCTTCCCTTATTCAAACAGATCACTCAGTCAGAGCCCCTTATAGGCTGTCAGACTCCACCCGAGCTCCCAAGTCATTCAATAAGGGAAATCTGGAATTATCAAAGATCTTGTTATTTCCTTAAAACATTTTGGCAACAAACTTTCAAGATCTTAGAAGGATAGACAAGTGTTTTTGTGAAGTGTGATTTTCCATCTATTGGATTCTAAGCCACTTGAGGTGCCTACTTAGCAAAATAAAGCAGAGCCTAGGCTGCAGCACCTGGCCGAGTCTGGGTGATGGTGGCCCGCAGTTCCTGCGCGGTTGTCCAGAATTCTAAGGCTTTCAGCAGAGATTTGAGAAATGGCAACAAATGAAAGTATCGTCATCTTTAGTTCAGCATCCTTGGCTGTGGAGTATGTAGATTCACTTTTACCTGAGAACCTTCTACAAGAACCATTTAAAAATGCTTGGAACTCTATGTTGAATAATTATACAAAGTTCCAAATTGCAACATGGGGATCCTTGATAGTTCATGAGGTCCTTTATTTTTTGTTCTGTTTACCTGGATTTTTGTTTCAATTTATACCTTACGTGAAAAAGTATAAAATTCAAAAGGATAAACCAGAAACATGGGAAAACCAATGGAAATGTTTTAAAGTACTTCTCTTTAATCACTTTTGTATCCAGCTTCCTTTGATCTGTGGAACTTATTATTTTACAGAGTATTTAATATACCTTGTGATTAGGAAAGAATGCCAAGATAGTATCTGCTTTTGGCAAGATGCTTCGGCTGTGCAATGATTGAGGATACCTGGCACTATTTCCTGCATAGGCTCTTACATCACAAAAGAATATATAAATATATTCATAAAGTTCATCATGAGTTTCAGGCTCCATTTGGAATGGAAGCTGAATATGCACATCCCTTGGAAACTTTGATTCTTGGAACTGGATTTTTCATTGGAATCATGCTTTTATGTTTTCATTATACTTAAAACTGTATCTTGAAACATGAACTGACTTGCTGTATTTGCACTTTGAACTATTGAAATAAATGTGATTTTTTTTGTCTGATAAA
Source organism: Callorhinus ursinus (assembly GCF_003265705.2). Classification (NCBI taxonomy): domain Eukaryota; kingdom Metazoa; phylum Chordata; class Mammalia; order Carnivora; family Otariidae; genus Callorhinus; species Callorhinus ursinus. The sequence continues at coordinate 4,978,803 of NW_027397127.1, forward strand.
AAAAATAAAGCAAAAACTGGAGCCCCAACTGACACCTACTAAATCAACGTGTCTGGAGATCTATGCTTTTTTTTTTTTTATTGAAGAATAGTTGACATAAAATTTTATATTAGTTTTAGGTGTACAACAGAGTGATTTGATAATACAATACATTATAAAATGCTTACCAGGATAAGTGTAGTTACCATCTGCCACCATACAAAGTTATTACAATATTATCGACTATATTCCTTTTGCTGTACTTTTCATGAGGGTCTACACTTTAAACAAATGCCCAAATTGACCCAGGTTCATGGTAGTTTGAGAACTGCTGGGCTAGAAGGTTCTGAAGAGATCAGCCAAGATCTAAGAAATTCACTCTAACCATTTTCTTGATTCTTATGTTCTGTCACCCCACCTAATGTGAATACACCCCAAGTTCCATTATTATGTCCTTTGTCTGACCTTCTCTCTCTCCTCTCTTCCTCAGAGACCTCCATTATCACCTCTGCCTACTACATTATATGAGGAGCCGGACCTAAGTCCCACTTCCATTCTAGCATTAATTTTGTAACACTGAACAGATCAGTTCTCTTCTCTGGACCTCAGCTTTCTTACCTGTAAAATGGAACATGATACCTGATCCTCATGTAAAGGTCTTTCCAGGCTTAACATTTATGGTCTACATCATTATTCTCAGAGTGGGTTATGAGAGATCCAGCCATAACAATTACTGAAAGTGTTTATTAGAAAAGCACATCAAAAAAAAAAAAAGCACATCCATTGATGGATGAATGGATAAAGGAAATGTGGTCGATAGGTCTATTCATACAATGGAATATTATTCTGCCTTAAAAAGGAAGGAAATCTTGGGGCGCCTGGGTGGCACAGTCAGTTAAGCATCCATCTTGGTTTCGACCCAGGTTGTGATCTCAGGGTGGTGAGATCAAGTACTGCATGGATCTCCACACTCAGAGTGGAGTCTGCTTAAGACTCTTTCTCCCTCTGCCTCTGCCCCTCCCCCCTCTAAAATAAATAATTTTTTTTTTAAAAAGGAAGGAAATTTTGTCACATCTACAACATGGGTGAAACTCAAGGACATTATGCAAAGTCAAATAAGCCAGTTACAAAAGAACAAATGTATGATTCCACTCATATGCAATATCTAAAGTAGTCAAAATCATAGAACTAGAAAGCAGAAAGGTGGTTGCCAAGGGCTGGGGAAAGTCAAGAGAGGAGGGAACTAATGTTTAATGGGTAAAGAGTTTCAGTTTTGCAAGGCGAAAAAGTTCTCGAGATCTATTACACAACAGTGTGGATATAGTTAACACTACTGAACTATACACATAAAAATGGTTAAGAGGGTAAATTTAATGCTATGCAGTTTTTCCACAATAAATAAAAAGAAAAGCACAGTTCTAAACTCCAGCCCAGAGCTATTGAATCAAAATTTCAAGGGTTGGAGCTGTGAATGTGCATTTTTAACAAGTTCCCCAATGTGATTTTTATCTCCTTTAAATTTTGAGAACCACCAACAAAAATGTATAGTAAATCCTCTCTTCACTACAACAAATTTGATGTCATGATTTTAGCTTCCCCTTTTCTTTTTTTAAAGATTTTTTAAAAAGATTTAAAGATTTTATTTATTTATTTGACAGAGCACAAGCAGGGGGAGTGGCAGGCAGGAGAGGGAGAAACAGGCTCCCCTCTGAGCAGGAGCCCAACATGGGGCTCGATCCCAGGACCCTGGGATCATGACCTGAGCCGAAGGCAGATGCTTAACCAACTGAGCCACCCAGGAAGAAAGCTTTCCCTTTCCCTCAAGAATATTTCTGTGCACTTCCCCTTGCTGCCAGCTAGTGTGCTTAGAGAACGTAAATTCATTTTATTATTAGCCAAAGAAGAAAAGAGTCCAAAAGCTAAAATGTGCTGCAAAAGAAGGTCATCCAGTCCATTTCCAAGCCAAACAGATTTGACTTTGGATCCAGCACAGTTTTGGATTACCCATGACTTTGATCTTCTCCATTAAAGTGAGTTAATTGAAAGCTGGCTATGTGTATGCTTACAGAAATTATTATTTTAAATTGTTCACATTTGATAAATCTCAGCCTCTGGTGCTCTGGTAAGAAATGGTGGTGAGCATATTAATGAGCACTTTCCTGAGAATGAGATTTTATAACTTCTAAACAACCATGAAGCCTCCTGATTTCATTGTCACTAATTAGGAGCTTGCATGATTCAAGGTCAGTGTTAGGTGAGGGATAAGAACATTAGCTCACATTTACTGGACGCTTACCATGTGTTGGGCACTAGGCTCAATTCTATCCACGGAGGATCTCGTTTAACCCTTAACCTTGGCCTACAAATTGATGTGATTATTAACTTCTTTGCAGAAATGGAGGCTCAGAGAGCCTCAACAATTTGCTGAAGACCACTTTCTGCTTTTCTGGCTCATCCTCTTAACCATGACACTATGGCCTTTATTGCACACAGTTTTTCTCTTTCCACACTTCCTACTCACTGGTAGCTTTTGTCCCAGACCAATAGTGCTGTTAGATGAAGGGTATTAGGTAAGCAGCTTTCATTAGCTGCTTGGAAGTTAACTTTTCACCTTGTCTCCAGTACCTGGGCTTTGTTCTTAATACAAATACACTCTGATACCTAAGCCTCTGTTTTCTTACCCACCCTGCCCTGTGCCTCAGTTTCTAAGGCTAGAAACCTGTCTTTCTCTTGCCAGTCCTTCCATGACTCTTCAATTTCCCTCCTTTCTTAGATGTGCTTGCTCACCTGCTTGGACATGTCTAGATTCCTTGCTGCTGCTCTACTCATGGCTTGCATGCTTTATTACCTCCACTGCACCTCTCCGGTGCTGACTTCATAGATTCATAGAAAATTAAACTAAGTTTTAAAATTAAACTACCATTGGAATCACAGCCCGCAAAAGTAGGCTAAGACCTCTGTGCTAAACCTAAACAGAGTAACTGCTTGACAAAAGACGTTACAGAAGACCCAGAGTCTCCCAACGTAGTAGACAAAATGTTCAGGATGTAATTGAAAATCACCTATCATACCAAGAGCCAAGAAAACCATAACTTGAGTTAGGAAAGACAACCGACAACAACACTGAGATTAATCAGATGTTGAAATTATCTTCAGAACAACCAGCATAAAAATGCTTCATCAATGCAAATTCTCCTGAAACAAATGAAAAAGAAGAAAATCATAGCAAAGAAAGAGAAGTCACAGAAGAGTCCAACAGAAATGGTAGAACTGAAAAATATATAGCAGAAATGAAAGACTTATTGGATAGATTCAATAGTAGAATAGAGATGACAGAGGATGGAATCAATGATCCTGAGGACAGATAAATAGCATTTACCCATTCTGAATAACAGAGAGAACACAGACTGAAAAAAAAAAACCAAAAAAAAACAAAAGCAGATCCTCAGGGACCTGTGGGACAATACCAAAAGTTCTAACATCCGTATCATCAGAGTTCCAGGAGGAGAAGAGAAGAGAGTGGGGCTGAAAGAAAATGTAATGACTAAAAACTTCTCAAATTTGGCAAAAGATACAAAACCTACAGATTCAAGAAGCTAGAGCAAACCCCAAACGGGATACACCCAAAGAAATCCATGGCAAGACATACCATCATTAAACTTTTAAAAACTAAAGGCAAAGAAGAAATCTTGAAAGCACCCAAGAAAAACAGTGCGTTGCCTACAGGAGAACACAAGCTCAAATTACATCAGATTTCTCAACTGAAACCATGAGGGCGGGAATGAAGGGATACATTTTTCAAGTGCTGAGAGAAAAATGTCAACTGTGAATTCTATACAGGCGAAAATATTCTTCAAGAATGGAGACATGAAAGCAATTTCAGATGAAAGATGGGCAAAATAATTTTTCACTAGCAGACCTACTCTTAAATAATGGCTAAAAAAATTTCTTTAAACAGAAAAAGATTATAAAAGAAGGAATCTTGGAGCATCAGGAAGAAGAAACTGCAGCTAGAGCAAACATAAGGGCACATATAACTGATTGTCATTTTCCTCCTGAGTTTTATAAATCTTATTTGGTGGTTGAAACAAAAATTATAATACCATCTGATACTGAAGATAATGATAATTAAAAGAAAGGAAGGTGGAGAGGGGCGCCTGGGGGGGTTCAGTTGGTTAAGCATTTGACTCTTGATTTCGGCTCAGGTCATGATCTCAGTGTCGTGAGATTGAGCCCCCCCCCCGCCCCCGCCGAAATCTGTGCTGGGCGTGGAGCCTGCTTAAGATTCTCTCTCTCCCTCTCCCTTTGCCCCTCCCCCCACTCTCTAAAACAGACCAAAAAAAAAAAGAAAGGAAGGTGAAGGAACCTAGTCATGTGTGGCAGAGACTGCTCATCAAAACCTACTCGTCCCTTCCTCTATCATAATAGAATTGTGTCTGCAACACGGCTGTCCAGCCAAGAACTCCCTTTCCTAGCCTTAAATCCTTTTGCAATTAGAGCAGTGATGTGACTAAGTTTTCACCAATGGCATGTGAGTGGAAGTGATGTGTGCTGCTTTCAGGCCTGAGCTAAGCAGAGGCAAGATTATCCAAGGTCTAGCAATTCATGGGAAGAGTTTGGATTTTGTACTATTGCCAGTGGGAATACTCTGGAAAACAATTTGGCAATTTCTTTCAAAACTAAACGTGTTCTTATAATAAGACCTAGCAATTGCACCTCTTAAGCATTTATCCCAGAGAAACGAAAACTTGTACTTACACAGGACCTATACATGACTATTTAGAAATAACACGAATGCTCTTTGATGGTTGAATGGATACACTGAGGCACATCCATAACATGGAATACAACTCAGCAATAAAAAGGAACAAATCATGGATACATGCGACAGCCTGGATGAATCTCCAGAAAATCATGCTGAATGGAAAGAGCCAATCCCCAAAATGACATGCTGTATAATTCCATGTAAACGTTTTTGAAATGACAAAATTATAGAAACAGAGATTAGTGGTTGCCCAGGGTTAAGGAGGTGGCAAAGAAAGGGAAGTGAGTATGGTCATGAAACTGCAACACAAGGGATCCTTGTAATAATGGCACTGTTCGGGGGGCGGAGCAAGATGGCGGAGGAGTAGGAGACCTAGATTTCGTCTGGTCCCAGGAATTCAGCTGAATAGGGATCAAACCATTCTGAACACCTACGAACTCAACAGGAGATCAAAGAGGAGAGTAGCAACAACTCTCTGAACAGAGAAGCGACCACTTTCTGGAAGGTAGGACGTGCGGAGACGTGAATCCGAGGCGATATTCGGGAGGATAGATGGCGGGGGAGGGTCCTCCGTCGGCCGCTTCTGGCAAGTGATAGAGCCACGGAGCACAAAATCGGACCTTTTAGAAGTCGGCTCCGCTGAGGGACGTCGCTCCAGTGGCTAAGCGGGGGGTGGAATCCTCCCGGGACAGTGTGGTCTCAGGACCCTTGGGGTCACAGAAAGACCGGGGGTGCCTGAGTGCGCCAGAGCTCCCAGGTATCGGAGCAGGGAAGCCGGCTGCAGAGACGGAGCAGAGTCGCGGGCTCTCAGCTCGGGGTTGCCATAAACTGTGATCCGCAGCCCAGTCGGGGCACGGCTCCTCCAGCAGGGACCCAACAGGCGGCAGATCCGGGGAGACTCCCCTTCCTTCCCAGGGAGGAGCGGCGCGGGAACGCACCGCAGGGATCTGCTGGGTTTGGGGACTCCACACGGGGTCGGGTGCCACAGATACAAACGCTCGGTCACAGGCCGGGTGAGCACGGAGTGCGGCCGGAGACCAGGGACAAGGGAGTGACTGCTTTTCTCTGGGGGCGCACTGAGGAGCGGGGCCCCGAGTTCTCAGCTCCTCCGGGCGGAGATTGGGAGGCCACCATTTTTGCCCTGGTCCTCCAAGGCTGTACGGAGAGCTTGCAGGGAACAAAAGCTCCTGAGATCAAACCCAAGCAGCTTGCTTAGCCCGAACCGACAAGGGCGGGGCAATTCAGCCTCCGGCAAAGACATTTGGGAACCACAGCAACAGGCCCCTCCCCCAGAAGATCAGCACGAACAGCCAGCAAGCCAAGACCAAGTTTACCGATCAAGGAGAACGGGAGAACTCCAGTGCTAGGGGAATACTGCACATAGACTTCATGGCTTTTTTTTACCATGATTCATTAGTTCATCAAAGTTAATTTTTGTTAACTGTTTTTTTTTCTTTTTCTTTTTCCCTTTTTCAACCAACATCTTATCAATCTCTTTTAAAAAAAAAAACATTTTTTATTTTTCATTTTTAGAGTCATATTTTATCCCTTCATAGTAGTTAGCCTTATTTTTGGCATATATATATAAGTTGTTCTCTCTTTAAAATTTTGAGATACAGTTTCTTCTAACAGATAAAAATATACCCTAAATCACTAGTGTATGGCTCTGTTCTAGTCTCCTGCCTGATCACATTCTCTCCCTTTTTTCTTTTTTTTTTTTAAAATCTTCTTTCTTTTTTCAAACAACTTCTTATCTTATCAAGTCCTTTTATAAAATCTATTATAATTTTCATCTTTACAGTCATCTTCTATCCCTTCATTGTATCAACCCTTATTTTGTACATATATGTCTTTCTTCCTTTAAAATTTTAGGAGGCACTTTTTTCTAACAGACCAAAATACGCTCAAAATCTAGTGTGTGGCACTGATCTATGCACTAGCCTGATCATATTTGATCACATTCTGCTTTTTTTGTATTGTTCTGTTTTTGTTTTTACCTTTTTTTTTCTTTTTCTTTTTTTTTCTCTTTCTTTTTTCTTTCTTTCCCTTTCTTTTCCCCTGGTTTCAGGTCTTTTCGGATTTGTATACAGTATATTTGCTGGGGACGTTGTAAACCTGTTAGCATTTTGTTCTCTCATTCATCTATTGTCCTCTGGACAAAATGACAAGACGAAAAAATCACCTCAGCAAAAAGAACAAGAGGTAGTACCGTCAGCCAGGGACCGACTCAATACGGACATTAGTACGATGTCGGACCTAGAGTTCAGAATCATGACTTTAAAGATACTAGCTGGGCTTGAAAAAAGCGTGGAAGTTATTAGAGAAACCCTTTCTGGAGAAATAAAAGAACTAAAATCTAACCAAGTCGAAATCAAAAAGGCTATTGATGAGGTGCAATCAAAAATGGGGGCACTAACTGCTAGGATAAATGAGACAGAAGAGAGAATCAGTGATATAGAAGACCAAATGATGGAAAGTAAAGAGGCTGAGAAAAACAGGGAGAAACAACTACAGGATCACGAGGGCAGAATTCGAGAGAAAAGTGATTCGATAAGACGAAACAACATTAGAATAATTGGGATCCCAGAAGAAGAAGAAAGAGAGAGAGGGGCAGAAGGTATACTGGAGCAAATAATAGCAGAGAACTTCCCTAATGTGAGGAAGGAAACAGGCATCAAAATCCAGGAGGCACAGAGAACCCCTCTCAAAATCAATAAAAATAGGTCAACACCCCGACATCTAATAGTAAAACTTACGAGTCTCAGAGACAAAGAGAAAATCCTGAAAGCAGCTCGGGAGAAGAGATATGTAACCTACAATGGTAGAAACATTAGATTGGCAACAGACCTATCCACAGAGACCTGGCAGGCCAGAAAGGACTGGCAAGATATCTTCAGAGCACTAAATGAGAAAAATATGCAGCCAAGAATACTATATCCAGCTAGGCTGTCATTGAAAATAGAAGGAGAGATAAAGAGCTTCCAGAACAAACAAAAACTAAAGGAATTTGCAAACACGAAACCAGCCCTCCAAGAAATATTGAAAGGGGTCCTCTAAGCAAAGAGAGAGCCTAAAAGCAGCAAAGATCAGAAAGGAACACAGACAAAATACAGTAACAGTCACCTTACAGGCAATACAATGGCACTAAATTCATACCTTTCAATAGTTACCCTGAATGTAAATGGGCTCAATGCCCCAACCAAAAGACAGAGGCTATCAGATTGGATTAAAAAACAAGACCCATCCATATGCTGTCTGCAAGAGACTCATTTTAGACCCAAAGACACCCCCAGATTGAAAGTGAGGGGGTGGAAAACCATTTACCATGCTAATGGACACCAAAAGAAAGCTGGGGTGGCAATCCTTATATCAGACAAACTAGATTTTAAAACAAAGACTGTAATAAGAGATGAGGAAGGACACTATATCCTACTTAAAGGGTCTATCCAACAAGAAGATCTAACAATTGTAAATATCTATGCCCCAAACATGGGAGCAGCCAATTATATAAGCCAATTAATAACAAAAGCAAAGAAACACATCGACAACAATACAATAATAGTGGGGGACTTTAACACCCCCCTGACTGAAATGGACAGATCATCTAAGCAAAAGATCAACAAGGAAGTAAAGACTTTAAATGACACACTGGACCAAATGGACTTCACAGACATATTCAGAACATTCCATCCCAAAGCAACGGAATACACATTCTTCTCTAGTGCCCATGGAACATTCTCCAGAATTGATCACATCCTAGGTCACAAATCAGGTCTCAACCAGTACCAAAAGATTGGGATCATTCCCTGCATATTTTCAGACCACAATGCTTTGAAACTAGAACTCAACCACAAGAGGAAAGTCGGAAAGAACTCAAATACATGGAGGCTAAAGAGCATCCTACTAAAGAATGAATGGGTCAACCAGGAAATTAAAGAAGAATTAAAAAAATTCATGGAAACCAATGAAAATGAAAACACAACTGTCCAAAATCTTTGGGATACAGCAAAGGCAGTCCTGAGAGGAAAGTATATAGCAATACAAGCCTTTCTCAAGAAACAAGAAAGGTCTCAAATACACAACCTAACCCTACACCTAAAGGAGCTGGAGAAAGAACAGCAAATAAAGCCTAAACCCAGCAGGAGAAGAGAAATAATAAAGATCAGAGCAGAAATCAATGAACTAGAAACCAAAAGAACAGTAGAACAGATCAACGAAACTAGGAGCTGGTTCTTTGAAAGAATTCACAAGATTGATAAACCCCTGGCCAGACTTATCAAAAAGAAAAGAGAAATGACCCAAATCGACAAAATCATGAATGAAAGAGGAGAGATCACAACCAACACCAAAGAAATACAAACAATTATAAGAACATATTATGAGCAACTCTATGCCAGCAAATTAGAGAACCTGGAAGAAATGGGTGCATTCCTAGACATGTATCAACTACCAAAACTGAACCAGGAAGAAATAGAAAACCTGAACAGACCTATAACCACTAAGGAAATTGAAGCAGTCATCAAAAATCTCCCAACAAACAAAAGCCCAGGGCCAGATGGCTTCCCAGGGGAATTCTATCAGACATTTAAAGAAGAATTAATACCTATTCTCCTGAAACTGTTCCAAAAAATAGAAATGGAAGGAAAACTTCCAAATTCATTTTATGAGGCCACCATTACCTTGATCCCCAAACCAGACAAAGATCCCATCAAAAAGGAGAATTACAGACCAATATCCTTGATGAACATGGATGCAAAACTTCTCACCAAAATACTAGCCAATAGGATCCAACAGTACATTAAAAGGATTATTCACCACGACCAAGTGGGATTTATCCCTGGGCTGCAAGGCTGGTTCAACATCCGCAAATCAATCAACGTGATACAATACATTAACAAAAGAAAGAGCAAGAATCATATGATCCTCTCAATAGATGCAGAAAAAGCATTTGACAAAGTTCAGCATCCTTTCTTGATCAAAAGTCTTCAGAGTATAGGGATAGAGGGTACATACCTCAATATCATAAAAGCCATCTACGAAAAACCTACAGCGAATATCATTCTCAATGGGGAAAAGCTGAGAGCTTTTCCCCTAAGGTCAGGAACGCGGCAGGGATGTCCACTCTCACCACTGCTATTCAACATAGTATTAGAAGTCCTAGCCACAGCAATCAGACAACAAAAAGAAATCAAAGGCATCCAAATCGGCAAAGAGGAAGTCAAACTCTCACTCTTTGCAGATGATATGGTACTTTATGTGGAAAACCCAAAAGACTCCACCCCAAAACTGCTAGAACTCATACAGGAATTCAGTCAAGTAGCAGGCTATAAAATCAATGCACAGAAATCAGTGGCATTCCTATACACCAACAACAAGACAGAAGAGAGACAAATCAAGGAGTCGATCCCATTCACAATTGCACCCAAAACCATAAGATACCTAGGAATAAATTTAACCAAAGAGGCAAAGGATCTGTACTCAGAAAACTATAAAATACTCAGGAAAGAAATTTAAGAAGACACAAAGAAATGGAAAAACGTTCCATGCTCATGGATTGGAAGAACCAACATTGTGAAGATGTCAATGCTACCTAGAGCAATCTACACATTCAATGCAATCCCCATCAAAACACCATCCACTTTTTTCAAAGAAATGGAACAAATAATCCTAAAATTGGTATGGAACCAGAAGAGACCCCGAATAGCCAGAGGAATATTGAAAAAGAAAAGCAAAGCTGGCGGCATCACAATTCCGGACTTCCAGCTCTATTACAAAGCTGTCATCATCAAGACAGTATGGTCCTGGCACAAAAACAGACACATAGATCAATGGAACAGAATCGAGAGCCCAGAAATGGACCCTCAACTCTATGGTCAACTTATCTTTGACAAAGCAGGAAAGAATGTCCAGTGGAAAAATGACAGTCTCTTCAACAAATGGTGTTGGGAAAATTGGACAGCCACATGCAGAAGAATGAAACTGGACCATTTCCTTACACCACACACAAAAATACACTCCAAATGGTTGAAAGACCTAAACGTGAGACAGGAGTCCATCAAAATCCTAAAGGAGAACACAGGTAGCAACCTCTTCGACCTCAGCCGCAGCAACTTCTTCCTAGAAGCATCACCAAAGGCACAGGAAGCCAGGGCAAAAATGAACTATTGGGATTTCATCAAGATAAAAAGCTTTTGCACAGCAAAAGAAACAGTCCACAAAACCAAAAGACAACCGACAGAATGGGAGAAAATATTTGCAAATGACATATCAGATAAAGGGCTAGTATCCAAAATCTATAAAGAACTTATCAAACTCCACACCCTAAGAACAAATAATCCAATCAAGAAATGGGCAGAAGACATGAACAGACATTTTTCCAAAGAAGACATCCAAATGGCCAACAGGCACATGAGAAAGTGCTCAACATCGCTCGGCATCAGGGAAATCCAAATCAAAACCTCAATGAGATACCACCTCACACCCGTCAGAATGGCTAAAATTAACAAGTCAGGGAACGACAGATGTTGGCGGGGATGTGGAGAAAGGGGAACCCTCCTACACTGTTGGTGGGAATGCAAGCTGGTGCAACCCCTCTGGAAAACAGTATGGAAGATCCTCAAACAGTTGAAATTAGAGCTACCATTCGATCCAGCAATTGCACTTCTGGGTATTTACCCCAAAGATACAAATGTAGGGACCCGAAGGGGTACGTGCACCCTAATGTTTATAGCAGCAATGTCCACAATAGCCAAACTGTGGAAAGAGCCAAGATGTCCATCGACAGATGAATGGATAAAGAAGAGGTGGTATATATACACAATGGAATATTATGCAGCCAGCAAAAGGAATGAGATCTTGCCATTTGCAACGACGTGGGTGGAACTGGAGGGTGTTATGCTGAGTGAAATAAGTCAATCAGAGAAAGACATGTATCATACGACCTCACTGATGTGAGGAATTCTTAATCTCAGGAACAAACTGAGGGTTGCTGGAGTGGTGGGGGGTGGGTGGGTTGGGGTGGCTGGGTGATGGACATTGGGGAAGACATGTGCTACGGTGAGCGCTGTGAATTGTGTAAGACTGTTGAATCACAGATCTGTACTTCTGAAACAAATAACGCAACATATTTTAAGAAAAAAGAAAAAGAAGAAGATAGCAGGAGAGGAAGAATGAAGGGGAGTAAGTCAGAGGGGGAGACGAACCAGGAGAGATGATGGACTCTGAAAAACAAACTGAGGGTTCTAGAGGGGAGGAGGGTAGGGGGATGGGTTAGCCTGGTGATGGGTATTAAAGAGGGCACATTCTGCATGGAGCACTGGGTGTTATGAACAAACAATGAATCATGGAACACTACACCAAAACAAATTATGTAATATATGGTGATTAACATAACAAT